>NW_027169369.1:545000-635553 GCF_036898095.1 Palaemon carinicauda
ACAATTGAGGGAATGGTAATCACCAAATTGTGAGTAAATGCAATTGGTAAGAAAAAAGGAGATAAATTACGAAATGTTCATTCCCCTAAAAAGAATGTGATTGGAAAAATTAGCCCCCTAAAGGTCCGTTACCATAGGCCCAAAAAAGGGGAAAAAGGTGTGGGGAAATACTCGTGGAAAGAACCGTTGCTCCTATATATCCGCACAGAAATGGCCAATTATAGGGCACCGGTACAGGTAAACTTAATCATTAAGCAATCGACGCATTGATTAACAAGCAAGAGTCTGAAGCAACCCGGGAGTTACAAAAGCAAGGTGATAACCTCAATAGAAAAAACTCAGGAGGGGTAAATAACCTATTGAGTTACCAACCATCTTTTCAATCCAAACCCTCAAAGGGAAATGGACAAATTGGTAGAAAACCAATAACCATATGTATTGGTTATTCAATGCAGGAGCCCAGAACCCTTTCGTAGGAGTTCTCAGGCCCAACCTACATAAAGAAGCCTCAAACGTTGAATGAGTAAGGCTTTTATGTTAACCTGCAGTAGAATTCACCTACAGTAAGTAGAGAACTCATGTTAGTTATGTAAAACGGTCTCAGATAAAAAACGGGCAGAAAGGTATGTGTCCTAAAGGTACCGGCGTTGCTGGAAGTACTGACAATGCCAGAGGAGAACGGCAATGCCGCCAACATCTTATGTGCCCTAAGGCACTGGTACCGATATCCACATCCATAGACTAGTACTAACCCCGCCGTCAGTGGTAATAGTGCCCAAGGGAGGCAGAGATAATGGTCAATGGTTTCCGCAGAAAACACCTTGCCAAAAGAGAGGCAGTGTCACCAGTGGCGGCACAGCCGTAAGCAGAGACGTATCGCCAGAACGGGTACTATAAAACAGATTTTGACATAGGAAAAATCTATGTTTGGGTGTCGAAAGGTAGCGAAATAACCGTTATTCTGGTGCTGCCACAGGCATGTACGCCAGATATACCTGCGTTGCCGGAAGCACCGGCATCGCTAGGGGGCAAAAGCATTACCACCAGCACCTATGTTACTTAAGGCGCTGGCACAGTCAACCCTTCCTACAGGCTAGTACTAGCCCCACCGCCAGTAACGGCAACACTGTTAGTGGCAAAAGTGCTTAGGGCGGCGGAGACAAACGGCAATGGTTCCTGCAGAAAACACCATGCCGTACCTGAAGGCAGCTCTACCAGTGGAGGCACTGCCACAAGCAGCACGCATCGCCAGTACAGGTACAATAGGATAGTGTGCCGGCGACTTTGCCGCCACGGCAAAGTCTCTGGCACCGGCACTGTCATCAGTCTGATAGCTCACCCCTCAGGGAGAAGCACGCCGACAGCCATGGAAAGTCAGATCCCAGAGGGAACCAACTCCCAAGATGAACAAAAGCAAAAAACACAGCAGCATAATGATAAAATTCATGCAATGTCCGTCCCGGAAAGACTAGGATCAAAAGAGAGTTGACGACATGGAGAAGCTATACCCATGCATCAAAATAAATGCCACGCCGTCAGAGAGAGTAGCTGCCGTCCGATCGAGAAATCTCAGAGGCTAAGAAGTAACGGCAGTACATGTAAGTCGGCGCACTGACATGATGAAATCACCCTTTGCAAAGGGAAGTTCTAAAAGACTGCGCAGTACTAGCACGAGAGATCACGAGTGAATGCAGAATGGCTAAGCCTAATAGGTCGATGCCACAGGTCAATTGAAAAATCCTAGAGGCTATGATGGAACGGCAGAGCAGGTAAGTCGAAACACCGACAAGGAGAGATCACCCTTCGCAAAGGGGAACTCCAAAAAAATGCACAGTCCAACCATGGGAGATCAAGAATGTATGTAGCATGGCGGCCCAACGGATTCGCCGACGAGGGCTAATCCAATCGCCACCAGGGCTAGGCTAAGTCTAAAAGTTCAATGCTGCAGGTCAATCGAGAAACCCCAGAGGCTATGATAGAACGGCAGTACAGGAAAGTCTGCGCACAGACAAGAGGAGCTCACCCTTCATAAAGGGGAGCTCTAAAGGACTGCACAGGCCTAGCATGGGAGATCATGAACGAATGCAGCATGACGGACCAACGGATTCGCCAACGAGGGCTAAGCTAAGACTAATAGGCCGAATAAACGGATTTTGAGCAAAGCGAAAAATCTATTTTCGGGTGATATGGCCATGTCGTCCTGATGGAAGGTTACTTTAGGCAGCTTTCTAAGGAATTTCTGGCTACAGTGATAATCCTAAAGAATTGACCACAGGTCTCCAGAATTCTAACTCCTGGCACAAGTATCCTTAATATAACTCTTAAGGATATTGCATAATATCAGAGGACATATTTCTTGATATGACACCTAGCAATCTTCACCCAGAATAGAGTTTTCGCTTTGAGGGGGAAGACTGGCGAAAATGAAGGGGAGCCGTTATCAAGGTTACCCGTTGGATCCCCTCACGGTACCACTGCGGCGAACTATTCCTTGTTGCAATTAAGTATGGATAGTCGCAGATAGAGTAGTTTTGGGTGGGGACTTTGTTACATAGATGTATACTACTTTTTAGAAAGGAGGGAGGGTCCATCAGGACGACATGGCCATATCACCCAAAAATAGAGTTTTCGCTTTCTCGAAATCCAGTTTTTGGTCTCAGCCATGTCGTCCTGATGGAAGTTTACCAGAGAATTACTTGAAAGTACTATATATGTGGGTTTGTATAAGCGCTTTTACTTTGACTCAGTTCTTTATATGGTCTCCCAGACCAAATATATGTATGACATTACCGTTATTTGTCATATCCACTAAGTTTGGAACTAACCTAGGGCTTCCTGCCCCCTGCAGGGAAATTGTCGATACTGACTATAAAGCGTCAAAGTTGTATTTCATAGGAACAAGATGGAACTTTTTAGCGATTATTAGGTTGTTCTTACAGAGGTATACTGACAAGTATTTTTATTTTTAGGGAAATAAAAGGCTCTGGAATATTTATTCAATTTCATGTAGGAAGAATGAGATGCAAATACATTTCATGCTTTTATTTGTATATACAAAAATAAATACAACAATAAATGTATTGTAAATAGAATCTTTTAACAATTCAACATCTTCAAGGAATATATATATATATATATATATATATATATATATATATATATATATATATATATATATATATATATATATATATATTATATATATATATATATATATATATATATATATATATATATATATATATATATATATTATATATATATATATATATATATATATATATATATATATATATATATATATATATATATATATATATCTGTAACCTGTAAGGGAAGAAATGCATATATGGGTTAATCATAGGTGCCACTCAGTATTGTGAAATTATTAGATTGATTTCACTTAGATGTTGGATATGTTTTAACACTGTACGAATGCTCACACGGCACTGGTGTTATTGATTAGATTCTACACCTATATAAAACATGTCCGAGATTCACTATAGTGATCTCCACTAATGGGTATTACACTAAAAGATGCTAATACCTGTTCACCCCGTATACTGTTAAGTCCCAAACAGTTCACTGTTCATTGCAGCACTAGACGACAGGTTTTATGACACTACCTGCTACCACCACAAAGTGTTTTATTTCATGCCCCTGCTTCGCGTAAGGTTTATAAAAGACTCTTGAGAATTTCCAACCAGTATATGAGTGGAGTCTATCTGTAATAGTCAGTTATTACATGTTTAAAACACATGACGTAATACGTCATTGTGGAAGAAGCAGCTAGCGTGAGATTTGCTGTAGTCAGACAAGATCATAACAGGATGCATTTTGCAGGTCTCAGCAATGTAATATTTTTATGAAGCATAAACACAAATACGAACCGTGTGAAAGAGTTGTGTCGCATTGTGTTTAAATGCTGAGATAACTAAATATACAATATCTGTGATATCGATATTTTAGGCAGTTCTTATCTATACTTCACCTGTAATGGTCATCTGACCAAACCAGCTATACTCCTGTGATGGAGATGTTAACACTGTTGTTTTTAGAGAATAAACCATTTTAAAGTTAACATGATTGACTTTATTTCAAGACTCAACATCTCAAACAACACATACTCAATGTGTGTTAATAACAGTAGCACACTAATAAATGATGGCAGCGATAAAACTCTAAGAATCAGAGATAGATCTTCAAGAAATCAACAATAAAACTCTAAGAATTAGAGAAAGATCTTCAAGAAATCAACAATAAAGCTGTAAAAACCAGAGAAAGATCTTCAGGAAATCAACAGTAATGAATCTACAATTTTGACTAAGTATCATAGTCCATCGAAGAAGCAAGCATTTAATGAATGTTATACATACAAACTGATGAACTGGATCTTCAATCAACATCCTAGGAAACCCAAGGACTAACGTTCAACGCTTACAAAACATATCCAGGAAGCACTACATTCAACGGAAATCGGACCGAATACATTCACCCAAACATCAAGAGAGAGAGAGGATATGACAACATCACACAAAACCATATAAAGCTAAGTACAATTTTCTTATTCATTTCAGTTTGGGCAGTGAAGTGTAGTTATCACGAGTCGTTAGTCGATTATTACCGGGGTGAGTGGTTTGCTAATCTTTTATTTTCCTTTCATTAAAGGAAACTGTGTTCAACTCCGAATTCTCATCTAGAATTTTTCTCTCTTTGTGCTAATTCCGTTTTCTTAAAGAAATTCTCGGGAAATATCTTTGTGTTCCGTTTTCTTTCAGAAATTCTCGGGAAATATCTTTGTGTTCCGTTTTCTTTCAGAAATTCTCGGGAAATATCTTTGTGTTCCGTTTTCTTTCAGAAATTCTCGGGAAATATCTTTGTGTTCCGTTTTCTTTCAGAAATTCTCGGGAAATATCTTTGTGTTCCGTTTTCTTTCAGAAATTCTCGGGAAATATCTTTGTGTTCCGTTTTCTTTCAGAAATTCTCGGGAAATGTCTTGGGATTAGTAGCATTGTTTTGGGGAATTTTGTTATAATCTTTATCATTGAGTGCTATGCATTTACGCAGTGGACGTCTGTATTCATATAGATATTTTGATAGAATTGCAAGGAGTCAAAGAGATAGAAAAAGAAATACAGTAGTCATGACGCCCCCTGTGAGCCCCAACCCTGGACCTAGTGGCGTAGGACAGATTAATCCTCTCCCGATTGTGACGCTTGTAAATGCCAGGTCTGCAATCCTTCCTTTTCAGGGTCGGGTTAATGGGTTCTTGCCTCAAAATGTGGAGTCATGGATTTCATCCGTCGATGCCCATTTAAATGCCAAACAAATCGTAGACCCTTTTGTACAATTACAAGAAGCTAAAAGTTTTATAGATTTTTCCAAGGGGGATGCGAGTGTGTATTTAAGAGGTGTTTCATTTCAAGAAGCAGTTACCTCGGATGATTTCAAAGTTAGGTTACGCCTGGTCTATGGGGATGAAGAAGCCTTGGATGTAGTATTAACGTTAAGAAATACACTTAATCAAGCCACTATGACTCGGCTTAATGTTGTTGAGAGAGCAGCTCTCATAGCTGATAGGCTTAATGAATATCAAGATATTTTAGGTAATTCCACTTGGGTTACTAGAGATAACATCTCCGTGAAAGATTTTTTACGATTAATGTATTTAACTTGCATGACACTTATGTTGCCTGAAGCTTTAGTGAAGTGTTTTGATAAAAAGTTAACGCCTGCAAGTACGGAATTGGATGTATATAAACAGATAAAGAAACACATGTCAAAGTGTCCTGACCTTGATCCCGTGTTAACTCTTTTTGCAAAGAATGAAACAAAGCCACAAGTAAACGTAGTTAATAATAGTCAAGTAGCGGGAATGACGTGTTATAATTGCAAACGTCAAGGTCACTTGATCGCGGACTGCAGAACGAAATTCTGTTCGATACATAATAGTTCGACTCATTCATATAGTCAGTGCTACTCGCGTAAGACACAACAGAATCCAAGAAATACACAGTCAATTCCACAGTCAGTTCCATATGGAAATAAAAAGAAAAATCCTCATTTTAATAATAAGAAGAAACAGCCAAACGTCAATGTAGTTCAGAATCCGAAACAAACAAACACTTCTTTGAATAACGCTGAGCCTGGGTCGTCAAACCAGACCTCGCAAGGTCAGACTAATTTTCAGAATGTGCAGAGCAAAGCAAATACCACATAATTAACTCCAGTGGGGAAGAGAGTGATGTTGGGTCAAGGTCATTCATGTCAACATCAGTAGTATTGAATAATCAATTTAATGTTTTATCAGATCATTGTGAGGCAATAGATTTTCCTATGAAACACACGGCCGAATTAAGTAAAACAGTGCATGCTCCCGTAGATTTGCAACGAATTCATACAATAATAAGCCAAAATGAGTTACGACCAACATTATATGCTGTAAATTTAGTACACAAATCCTTTACGTTATTTTTTTACTCTGGTAGTCCACGTAATATCATGGATTTGAGGACACATCATTTGTTGTTTTTGAACTTTCCGATAGAAAAATCCGGAGTGAGACTCTCGGGTATAGGAAATAATGAATTAAATGTCATAGGCATAACTCGTATTCAGTTCAAGGTCGGTAAGCGCACGTTTGCCGATACATTTGTTGTTGTACAAAACATTGATATGTATCCAGCTGTAATTATAGGAAACCCATCTATGGGAAATCAAAACATTATCTTAGCCCCTGCCAAGCACGGCGTGTATATCAAAGGAAAATTCTATAAGTCTTCTAATATCTTAAAATCAGTTTTGGATAAAAAGGAGACGACAAATGTAATCGTAACGTACGTTGAAGAACCAATAACTTGTCTCACTAATAAAGAAATAATATACGCGACCCAGCAGAATTCTCATTCACCCGTAATATCATCTTGCACGCAATCTATCGAGCCAAACGTACCTTCGAATTTAATAGTGCAAATAAAGAAAACATTACCGGGATCTGAAATATTAATCCTTTCCGACACTTTGAAAACTAACGGATTGTCTGTCACACAAGCTATTTATACAGTAGGCTCACATCAACAATGTAATATTGAAGTCTGTAATCATTTAAATACCACTTTAGTAATTCACAAAAATCAACATATCTTGGATGTAGAAGTTTATAAACATCGTATTCTTACCGTTGCTGAAATCAATCACGCTCAATCAGTTGCGGATGAATCCCTTTTGCAATCTATTAAAAATAAAATCAATAAAGACATTCAAGACGAAGAAATTCAGCAGAAAATTATCTATGTACCCTCGTACAGACTCCCTATGAAATTCCAGAATGAAATAAATGATGAAGTAGGTAAAATGCTAGAAGAAGGAGTCATTAGGGAATCAAACAGCCCTTATAATTTTCCATTAATAGTTGTACCGAAAAAAGATCGAACATGGCGTATCTGCGTAGACTTCCGTCGTCTAAACGAGGAGACGATCCCTGATCTATTCCCAGTGCCATGTACTGACGATATTTTATCTTTGTTAGGTCAGAATAAATATTTTACCAGTTTGGACTTACTTAAAGGCTTTCACCAGATATCATTAGAAGAAGATAGTATCCCATACACAGCCTTCAGCACAGCCAGGGGACATTATGAATTTTTACGGATGCCTTTTGGTTTACGTTGTGCTCCCATGACATTTACAAGAATGATTAACATAGTGTTTGGAGACTTGCTAGGGGATATATTGCATGCCTATATGGACGACCTTGTAATCTTTTCCAACACCTTAGAAGAACATCTACTTAAGTTAGAACTAGTACTACAGAGATTAAGACAACATAACTTAAGGGTAAAGATTAGTAAGTGTGAATTTTTGAAAACAGAATTAATATATTTGGGTTTCATGGTGTCAAGCCAAGGTCTTAAAGTAGTCCATGATAAGGTATCGGCTATTCGTAATTTTCCCATACCTACTAATGTCAAGGGAATACAGCAATTTCTGGGTTGTAGTGGATATTACAGGCGTTTTATACGCAACTATTCAATAATAGCCGCTCCTTTAACTGATCTTACGAAGATGGGCTTAGATTTCATATGGTCTGAGCATCATCAACCGGCGTTTAATACCTTGAAAGATGAACTGTGTAGTTCTCCTATCTTAAAATTTCCTGACTTCGGTAAGGAATTCTTCATTGCAACAGATGCCTCAGACTTAGGAGTAGGAGGGGTATTGCTTCAGCAATATGATAAACAATTTTTCCCGATAGCTTTTTATTCTCGAAAACTGAGAACTTCCGAAAGTAAGTATGCAGTAATAGACAAGGAAGGGCTAGCTATTGTTAATTCACTAGTGCATTTTAAGTTCATAATATACGGTTATCCCGTTAAGGTTCTTACTGACCATAAACCACTAACCGTGTTCTTTAAAGGCTTCATCCACAGCCCCAAACGAACTCGGTGGCATTTGATCATTCAAGACTTTGGCGCGAGAATCGGGTATTTACCTGGGAAAGCAATATCATTGCGGATGCATTATCACGCAACCCCGTGTCATCTTGTACGGAGCCTTTAGCTGAATTAATAGATAAATGAACATCCATGCCTATTGTTAAAACGATATCTGAACAAGAAGATTTAGGCTGGAGCGCTGAATTATTAGACTGAGCAAAGAAAAGATCAGAAATTAGAAACAATTATAAATGCTTTGAAGGGCAATCATAAGGAAAAGGGATATATAAAGTATAAGCAGCAGAATTATATAATCAAAGATAATATTCTGTGTAGGACCGTGACAAGGAAAACCCGCAATACACCTGTAACGACCAGGTAGTGGTACCAATCTCACTTATTTCCACTGTCCTAAATTGGTTGCATGCAAATCCATTACATGGACATCCGGGGTTCTCATTAATGTCACAGAAAGCTAAATCATTGTTTTATTGGCATACAATGCTTACAGATATAAAAAAACACATAGCTAATTGTCGCACGTCAGGAAAACAAAGGGCATGCGAAAACACCTGTCAGCCTAGGGGCTTATCCCGTGCCCAATCAACCCTTTGCAAGAATACATTTAGATTTGTTAACAGGATTTTACGAGTCAGACAGAGGAAATAAACACCTCTTAGTAATTGTAGATGCTTTAACTGGATATACAGAACTAATAGCGCTTAAAACTAAAACTGCGATTGAATGCGCTAGGAAGTTTTACGAGTGTTACATTTGTAAACATGGAATTCCACACATGATAATCTCAGACTCGGGTGGAGAATTTAATAATCACTTTCTTACCTCATTGTGTGAATTCCTTAGCATAAAGAAAATAAATACCATGATATATCACCCAGAGTCGAATGGGCTAGTGGAAAGAGCAAATAGGAAGGTTTTAAATATATTAAGAGTAACACTAGGGGGATCAGACCCCAACTGGGATATTGCAATACCTGCGGTACTGAGTACTCTGAATCATTCATATCATATATCAATTAACCCTTTTACCCCCAAAGGACGTACTGGTATGTTCCAAATAAACTCATCCCTTTACCCCCATGGATACGGTACGTCCTTGCAAAAAAAAATGCTATTTAAATTTTTTTTTCCATATTTTTGATAATTTTTCAAGAGAATGAGACCAACCTGACCTCTCTATGACAAAAATTAAGGCTGTTAGAGCAATTTTAAAAAAATATACTGCAAAATGTGCTTGAAAAAAATAACCCCTGGGGGTTAAGGGTTGGAAATTTCCAAATACCATGGGGGTAAAAGGGTTAAAATGTCACCGCATGAAGCATTGTATGGTACCCCAGTTAGAACGCCTTTCCATGTATTAACGCCTACAACTAATCTATCAAATCCTTTGAAAGAATGTATAAATGCAAGCAAAAGTCGTTATGATATCCTTCGAAATAATTTAGAAGAATCACAAATCATAATGAAAAGGAATCATGATAAAATAGCGAAGCCAACTAAAACATATACCGTGGGTGATAATGTATACATACAGGTAAATGTATGTAAAGGACTCAATTATAAACTAACACCTAAGTTTGAAGGCCCATTTAACATTTTGGAAACAGTAACGGCCAATAGGTTTAGAGTTCAAAACATATCCCAACCCACTGATGAGAGAATCGTACCATTGGCTCACATAAGAAATTAAAAAAACAAAAACAAAAAGAGAGGGAAAGAAGTGAGGGAATGATTTTTATTTGTATGTTAAAAGTTTTCTTCTTAATACATGAGTAATTACATATATTTTTCTCGTTACAGGTTTCCAAGATGAATTTTTTGTTGCTGGGAGTGAGATTGTTCGCTCAGACATTTTACTCGTGTGGGATGAGCTCTAAAACTAAAAGTATAGATTTTAAATATGGCACTATAGTTGAAAGACAAGAAGACGTTTTTATTACATCAAGCAACGTAGTTGTAGAAGTGCATATGCAAGCAATTTTTCTTCCAGAGAATGACGTCACTAGCTTAAAAAACGCCATTTCAAGGTTTGCTGTCTCATTAGATGAGTTGCATAGAAGACATTTTCATTTGACTACAGAGAGTTCGCTTGGGTCGACACTAAAAGTTGCAGAGATGCAATCTGATGACTTGCAAAATAAGACTTATGAGACAGAATCTTTGGCTCGTGACCTTTTGATGTGGACTGTAGGACACGAACATAAAGAGAGGCGTAACCCGTTTGTTTTTGCTGCACTAAACATCTTTGGGTCTATTGCAAGTTTAGGTTTAGGAATTTCCAATCGTCTTAAGATTAGTAATCAAAATAAGAAAATTGAGTTCTTGACTCATGAAGATGAATTGATTATGTCAGAACTAAGGAATCAGTTAGCTTCAATCAATCAAATTATGGATTTAGTAAATGAACATTCAAGTAATATCAGTCAGATTATGGAAGTACAGGATTTTTTGGCAACGTTAACGCATTATGATTTAAAAATAGATCACATACATAACAGAATTGCACATTTCATTGAGAAATCAAAAGATTATGTAGAAGCTATCACGTTAGCAACTAAAGGTGTACTGTCGCCCCATTTGTTGCCTATAAAGTACTTAAAGTTAGTTCTGGAGAATGGACGGGAGAAACTAGGCTATGTTCCTTTGTTAGACGCACGTAGGTTAGAATTTTATAACAGCCTAATTACAGTAAGCGTTGAAAATAACAAGGTTATGATTACAATTCCCTTTGATTCTTCGGATGCCTGGCAATCTTACAGGATATCACCATTTCCGACTTTCATGACGAATCACTCAAATCCAGTAATATCCAGTTTGACAGGACACGTATTGATTTCCCCAGACAAGGAAACATATACGGTAATTAAAGACTTAAATCAATTAACTCACTGTTCAGACGCAATGGATAGAAAAATATGTACAGCTGACTCATTTGAATTCCATAAAAACTTAATGGATTCATGCGAGTTATGTATAGTGCTAGACGGTGCTCTCTTCCATACAAGTGAAAATTGTCTGGATAAGCTTTATCCCTTTGACAATAACGAGTTCAATTGCAGACTGAACATCGGCTTTTGGGTACGATACGACAAGGACGGCTTCAATGTATCATGCCCGGACGGATCCACGTCCTATTCCAAAATCTTCGTTGCAGCAGATGGTTGTATCGGGACATCCCCTAATTCCATGGTGACCGGGATCAAGACCAACATCAGAGAACGAGCCTACTTCGCGAACTTCACGTGGTCGACTACAACGCCATCACTACCTCTCCCATACAACAAACAGGTAGCCAAGCGGTTGATGAAATTGACCGAGATGGACCACCTGTCACCGACTTCTAAAGAATTTCTTCACCCCATACTACTAGCAGGAACAGTGGTGACGGTGATGATATTTATCGCCGTTAACATCCTTGTTTGGCGTAGGTTAAGGAACAGTTTGCAGCTAAAACAGAACGTTTCGCCATGTCCAGACAAAACTCCTTATTTAATTCAATTTAAAGCCGTTTGAAAGTGGCCACTTCATTTGCTCAAAGGAGTAAAATTGTCTTGGAAACGAGTTGTGTACGAAAAGCAGTTAGTACGCTAGTAGTATGTAATTGAAGAGACTGTAGAACATTTGCATTTTTAAAAATACATTTAAAAAACATTTAAAATATGAATAATTTTTTCTCTCGGCATCTAATAAAATATATAAGCCGGAATATTAAAAGAAAAGAGAAAAAAAAATGAATCTATGGGCATCTAATGAAATATATAAGCCCTATATATAAATATTTATATATATGTACGAAACCGTGGTACGTGTACGTACCAGGAATTCGTGTTTGTGCACTAAAATTGAATCTTTACCAAGGTAACAAATATTTTTATTAATTACCGTGTTGTGTTAATCTATGTTTCTGACAAAGGTAATAATTATTCTTTAACAAGTTACCGAATCATATGTATATCAGTATTTTTTTTGGTACCATATAATCATTTGCTAGCAATGTACCATATCTGTGATTGGTATTTATCATGCATTTTTTTCTTTGCTTTGGTAATATCTTTTCATATGCATTATTGTTATTATTTATTTTTTAATATGCCTATTTGAACATTCGTCCTTATTTGCTTATGGCTAAAGTTAAACAAAGAATAATACATATGTCCAGTCACACTCCTAGTAAACATATTTTTGCGTGTTGTTAATTTAAAAAAAAAAAAAAATTGAGATAGCTGGCCGAGCTGATGTAATAGTCAGTTATTACATGTTTAAAACACATGACGTAATACGTCATTGTGGAAGAAGAAGCTAGCGTGAGATTTGCTGTAGTCAGACAAGATCATAACAGGATGCATTTTGCAGGTCTCAGCAATGTAACATTTTTATGAAGCATAAACACAAATACGAACCGTGAGAAAGAGTTGTGTCACCACCGGATGCAGGTGTCTTCCTGGACTAATGTAAAGTTTACATATTGTGTTTAAATGCTGAGATAACTAAATATACGATATCTGTGATATCGATATTTTAGGCAGTTCTTATCTATACTTCACCTGGAATGGTCATCCGACCAAACCAGCTATACTCCTGTGATGGATATGTTAACACTGTTGTTTTTAGAGAATAAATCATTTTAAAGTTAGCATGATTGACTTTATTTCAAGACTCAACATCTCAAACAACACATACTCAGTGTGTGTTAATAACAGTAGCACAATAATATATCAACATCCATATGCTGAAACAAGTTCAGTGAGGAAGCAATTTTTCTAGGATCGTGACCTGCGGGTGTAATGTCAGGATCTGCTCTGCAAATAAAGTAGGTGATTTTGCCCTCAGTTGTTTTAGGGATAAGTTTGATCCTGGGGTTTCGCCTAGGAAGAGCTGTCCTTCCTTGAAGTCTGAAGCTCTTCGAAAATAGACCTTAAGACACTCTACTGGACATAGAGAGACATCTTCCTTCAGAGGGCAGATTCTCCAAGGACTGCACCTTTTGGTGGGTAGCTCATTTTTGGCGAGAAAGGTAGGATCGGGAAAGAGATTCAGTTCTCCCCCTTCTGTGAACTGAATAGGGCCCTCGTTTCTAGATAGGGCCACTATTTCACAAACTCTAGCCCCTGAGGCTATAGCAAATAAGAATATCACTTTCTTTGTTAGATCCTTTAGGGTACAATCTTCGTTGTTCAAGTTTAAGCGTAGTGCAAGACTTTGTCCAAGGATCATGATATGGGCTTTGGAGGGGTTGCTAGTTTAAGTCTAATGCATGCTTTCGGAATCTTATTGAAGATTTCGTTCGACAGGTCCACCTGGAAGGCGTAGAGGAGAGGTTTAGTCAAATCTGACTTACACGTAGTTATCGTGGTGGAAGCCAGGCTTTGCTCATGAAGGTGGATGAAGAAGGAAAGGCAGAAGTCTATCGAGATTTCTGACGGCTTGCTTGCTTTGACAAAGGAGACTCACTTCTTCCAAGACGATTCATATTGTCTTCTGGTTGACTTTGAATTGTATTCTTCTATAAAGATAATGTTGTATTTTGAGATCCCGAATCTTTTCTTGGCTGCTAAGGCTAGAGAATCAGGAGATGTAGGTTTTGGGTTCTCGATGATGAAACATAGACAGTCGACTTCTGAACCAGTTGGGATAGAACTGGGTTCGGTTGGGGAAACAGCCTCAGCTTCAGTTCTATCACTGGAGGGAACCAATTGCTCTTGGGCCATTTGGGGGCCAATACTGCTGCTGTCCCCTTGAAGGATCTCAGCTTGTTGAGGACCTTCAGTAGGAGATTTTCTGGAGGGACCAAATAGATACGATTCCATCTGTTCCAATTGAGGGACATAGCGTCCGTCGCTTCTTCCTGAGGGTCCTCGTATGGGGCCACATATCGAGGTAGTTTTTTGTTGTCGCTCGTAGCGAAGAGGTCGATCTGCAGTTCCGGGATTTTTTCCAAGATGAAGGAGAATGAGTCTGCGTCTAGGGACCATTCTGACTCTACCGGTTTTCGCCTAGATAGAGCGTCCGCCGTCATATTGCGGAACCCTTGTAGGTGAACTGCTGATAAGTGCCATCTTTTCTTTCTTGCCAAGCGAAAGATGGCCAACATCACGTTATTGATGTAGGGCGATCTCGAGCCTTGTCGGTTCAGACATTTCACTATCCCCTCGCAGTCCAAGACCGACTTGATGTAGGCTGATCTGTGAGGAGAGTTTCTTCAACGTTAGGAAGACTGCCATGGCTTCAAAAAAGTTAATGTGAAAGGTCTTGAACTGGTTTGACCAGTTCCCTTGTACATTCCTTTGATGGGAATGACTTCCTTAACCTTCCGGTGAGGCATCTGTGTGGATGACTACTGACAGTTGAGGTGGTTGTAAGGGAATTGTCCTTGCTAGGCTCTTGACCTTTGACGACGGCCTAGAAGCGATTGCAGTAAGGTCGGTGTCGATCTCTGTTGATCTCTTCGAGCGTTTGATGCCTATCTTCTCCAGACTCCTGACGCATCCTTCAGTTGTGCTTTCAGCACTGGGTCTGTTACTGCTGCGAACTGGAGAGAGCCCAGTACTCTTTCCTGTTGGTGTCTTGAAATCTTGTTGGATTTCAGTAGTCTCTTGACAGAACCCACAATCTCTCTCCTCTTCTTTAGTGGAATGGAGAGGCGGTGTGACTGTAAGTTCCAATGGATTCCTAACCCTTGAAACTCTTGAGCTAGAAAGAGGCGAGACTTCTTGTAGTTGATCTTAAAGCCCAGATAGTCCAGGAACTGGATCACCATCGTGGCTGCCTGCAGACAAGCAGTCTTGGATGCTGCTCACACCAGCCAGTCGTCCAGGTATGCTGCTACCTGAATGCCTTCTAAGAGTAACTGTTGTAAGATTGTGTCCGCAAGTTTTGTGAATATACTTGGGGCTATGTTTAGTCCAAAGGGCATGGCTGTGTCTTCTGCCAGGTCTATTGACACTATGCACGTCCCTTTCGGTAACAGGGTCCTTATGTGTTGTAAGGTTAACATCTGGAACTTGTTGCTCTCGATGAACTTGTTGAGTGGAGACAAGTCCAGAATTACTCTTGAGTTTGTCCAAGTCTTTCTTGGGAACACAAAACAGCCTTCCCTGGAATTTGATTGAATTTGCTTTCCTTATAACCTTTTGGTTCAAGAGTTCTAAGGTATATTCCAATAAGGGGGTGGAGTGTTGGAAGAATTGAGGAAATGAAGGTGGAGTTTAGTTCCATTTCCACCCTAGTCCATTCTTGATTAGGCTGTGGGCCCAGGGATCGAAGGTCCAATGATCCCAAAAGTGGAAGAGTCTTCCTCCTACCTGGAGCATCTCATTGCTTAGAAGATCCGGAGGGTTTGTTATCCTGACCACGTCCTCTTCTACCCCTTGAAGGGTTTCTTGAGGAACCTCTTCTAGATCCTCTACCATTAGGGCAAAAGGTAGTGGTGTGCCTCTCAAAGCCTGGGTTAAAGGCTGGTGACTGAGCTATTAACTGCTGAGGCACCATCTGGAATGTGGTTTGCGGCTGGGCAACCATTTGGGGCACTGTGGTCATGGTAACAGTGGGATACTGTGCAGGCCTATGAGGCATTCGTGGCTTCTTCGTCTTCCTGTTCTTGGGTTGGGGACCAGCGTCAGAGAATGATTTCCTCTTGGAAGACATGCCTCACTTTTGGAAAAGGCTCCTATTCTCTGTGGCAACTTTAGCAACTACCTCTTGGACTGCTTCCTTTGGGAAGAGGTCTTTGCCCCAGATACATGAAGTAATCAACTTCCTGGGCTCGTGCTTGACCGTTGCGTTGGCAAACATGTGGTCTCTACAGGCCCTCCTAGCCTTCCCGAAAGCTTACATGTCTTTTTGTTAGGGTAGCCATGTGCCTCTTGGCTAGGACCGTGAACATATCTGGGGTACTTGAGATGCCTGCGCACATCTCCATGCAGTTCTGGAGAGACAGAGAGGCAGCTAGTCTCTCTTTTGTCTCCTGTTTCCTTTGCAGAAGAAAATCTGACAACTTCGGACGGTTCTCGTTGAACTGCTGTCCTGCTATATCTGGATCCAGTTTCGAGATTGAGAAGGTTAGATGGACCTCGTTCCAATCCTTCTTGCCAGTAGACAGGGCTAGAGACAATGGTTTACACTCCTCTAGCGTAGGGTATGGTTTGCCCGCATCAACTGCTTTTAGCACGCAGTGGAGAGCCTTAGCCGTAAAGGGAAAGGCTCTGGAGGAATGAGCAAGGAAGGTAGGGTGCCTCTTGCTCAAAACAGAAACCTTCGAATTCGTATAGCCGGCTTTCTTCAGGCTACTCGTCAAGAGAGCCTGTGCCTTGTCATGATCAACGACCATGACCTCCTTATGTTCCGTCTCTTCTTTAGATGCAGGTTCGTACTTCAATTTCACGAAGCATTCCGGGTAAGCCGAAATGTTCGGCCAGAATTGGAGATCGTCGAGGGGTATGGTCCCCGTCTTCTCATAGACGTAGAGTTTCCCATTCATCATGGGCAAGTCCGTTGAGGTTGAAGAGATTGACGGCACAGGTTGATATGCCGTCACACACATTAGAGGGTCTTCCGTCACTCTCGATACGGATCCTTCTTCCTCCTCGGGTGGCTAGGCCACCTCTTCTTCAGGGTCTTCATGAAGAAAATACTTTTTGGTGTCCGAGGACACCTCTGACATCCTTTCCTGATGGATGTCGATGCCTTCTAAAGCCTTGTTAATGTCAGCCTCTATCGTCAGTTGTATGAAGGGAGGCTTGACCTGTGCCTGAGGCACAACCGCGTTGGATGTTGCCTTAGGGAACAGAAGGCTTCTCATCGTTTCGCTTGGTAGGTAAGGTCCCGGAGAGTTCTTCTGGAACCGTCTTACCCACCTTCGAAGCGTTTCCCTCGCAGTATCCCTCGACTCCGCCATCTTGGGATCACCAAAACCCTCGGACATCACTGCCGAGCAGACGGTGCAACCCTTCGGATCCCAATACCTTAGGGTTTCAGTTGCGATGGAGAAGGGGCCATGAGACCTGCACATCTTGTGGCCACAAAAACCACTTTTGTGGTTGCAGTACATAACTGCGCACTTCACCTTAGCCTCCTCCTGTAAGGAAAGAAAGAGTGAAATGAGTATGGGGTAATTTATCATGCTGATAAATATATTCACATGCATTAAATAGTAATCATTACTATTATAATTATAGCTTAGGATAGTAAGCTAGAAAGGAAATTGGAAAGATACGTATGTTTCCTGTCCAGGCAATTGCTGTGACCTCCCTCAATATTAATATCTTAAATTTCCTTATTAGGGAAATACAGGGTGGAATAGCTCTAGTACTTAGAGCTGAAGTCAGTGTATACTAGCAATAACTCCCCCACAAGTGAAATATTAATACTGTATGGTAAAAAAATTTGTGTTCTGATGATTTAGGATGCATCAGAATGTTGAAGGAATGCTTCACCTCAACATTTACTTAGCTGTCTCAACAATGGACTGTGAAAGGATACACAGAATATATTGGAAAATCATACTACTGTATGTTATATACTGTAGATTTCTAACTTCTGTATTAGCTATACTGCAGGAATACTGGCTACTGTATAATCGTATACTGTAGTTCTGCCGGTATACTACCGGGCTATGCTAGTACCTGGCGGCACTAGCCAGCAGAGAGAGAGAAAGAATGGAGAGAAGGACTACCGTATTATTATAGTTTAGTACAATAATTAAGGTTGTAGGGACTACTGTCTCTACTGCCTTCTTTCCAGAATGAGGATTCAAATGTAAGGGGAGAGAATGTAATAACTCTAGCTTTCATCCAACCACAATATCTATTGCCGGCTGCACTGCCGGTTACAGGGTTTGTGGATGGTAGTCCAAAGGAAGGACTGAAGAATACTCAAAGTTGTAATGGGTATCCCACCGGCACCCGGCATGGCCGGCTCAACCTTTCCCGGAGCCTTGCTGCCGTTAGGGTGGAAGGTCAAAGCGGCAATAAACCGCCTTTTTGAGCTCAGCCATGTCGTCCTGATGGAAGGTTCCTTTAGGCAGCTTTCTAAGGGATATTTAGCTACAGTTATACTCCCAGAGAATTGACCATAGGTCTCCAGAATTCTAACTCCTGGTGCGAGTATCCTTAAGAAAATTCATAAGGATATCGCATAATATCAGGGGACGTATTTCTTGATACGACACATGGCAATCTTCACCCCAAATAGAGTTTTCGCTCAGAGGAGGAAGAGTGGCAAAAATGAAGGGGAGCCGTCATCAAGGTTACCCGGTAGATCCCCTTCCCGTACTACTACCGGGCCGCGCATGGCAACTCATTCCTTTTAGAGTAGCGAATTAAGCACGGTGTATCTCCCGTTTGCTCTCGGTGTTTTGTTACTATTCCTGGATGCATTCTCCAGCATCTTCATCCTCTGGAAAGTTGAGTATTTAACCTTTCCTGTGTAAAATTTTTAGCTCCCTTCTCACAGTTAAATTAGCATAATTTAGATATGTTTTTCGGAGTATAGCCGTTCACCGGAGTCGCCATTTTGGACGCTGCCGTACGCCATAAATGCTTTATTTACTCAGTAGTACGACGTTCCCGGTATTTAGCTTTAATGAATTATAGCTATTTAGGCAATTTATACTAGTGAAGACAAGATCATGCATGTATATTTCCTCTTCTGTGAAATGTTTCTATCGTATACGATAGGACCTCGATGACGTAGCGTAGCCGAGATCCCGAGTCGCGTTGGGGTAGCCTAATGCGTTTTAGTATACTTTCGTACATTATCCACGTTTACCCTCTTGTATCGTTCTATCAATTCAGTCAGATAGCATATCTCCTAGAAACTACTTATATAATTTGATACTCGTCTCTTTTAGAGATTTTAGGGTAAACCCTACCTTCCCTCAGAGTGCTGCCATTAGGGGACAACCCTATCTTGGTCTTGCCATATAGTAGTGTACTCCGGCTTGACTAGGCTAGTGTTTCTGTCTTCCCTCTTTGCCGGTAAGTATCCCGGCTTTGATTACGACAGTAACTCAGAGTATTCAGTCTTTATGTCGGCAACTCTACTGACGGGGGACTAGTCATTCCACTGCCGGTTCACAGTTGCAGGCATAGGAAGCCCGGCTCCCGTAGCCCACAACCAAAAGTGGTAGTATAATTGCCGACACCTTCTCCCTTGTGGTCTAGAAGACTATGTCTTATATCTGGCAAGGCCTTAGGCTGAAGAATAGTTATTCCTCTGCCGCCCAGGACGGCGCCGGTATAGAAAATATATGTTTCTGAGTTTGTAGCCGATAGTGGGAGGCAAAATATAAGACCCTTTTCCCTTCCCCTTTCTGTCCTTTAGTGATGGCCTAGCTGTCACAACATCTAAGGCCGGTATTCTACAATCTCCCCGCTTGCCGGGTGGATTGCGATGCCGGCCTGGCTCCTACAAAGGCGGCTTGATTGCCGCTTCGACCTTCTCCCTAACGGAAGCAAGGCTCCGGGAAAGCTTGTGCCAGCCATGACGGCTGCCAGTGGGAGAGCCTTATAACTTTGAGTATTCTTCAGTCCTCTCTTGGACTGCCATCCACAAACCCTGGGACCGGCAGAGCAGCCGGCAACAGATACTGTGGCTGGATGGAAGCTAGAATGATTACATTCCCCCGTTCCATTTGAATCCTCATTCTGGAAGAAGGCAGTAGGGACAGTAGTCCTTACAACCCTAGTTATTGTACTAAACTATAATAATACGGTAGCCCTTCTAACCATGCTTTCTTTTTCTCTCTGTCAACTAGTGCCGCCAGGTACTAGCGTAGCCGGCAGCAAGCCAGCAGAACTACAGTATAAGATTATACAGTAGCCAGTATTTCTGCAGTATAGTGCATACTGCAGTTAGAAAACTATAGTATATAATATACAGTAGTATAATTTTCAACATATTTTGTGTGTCCTTTCACAGTCCATTGTTGAGACCGCTAAATAATGTCGAAGTGAAGTATTCCTTCAATATCCTGATGAGCCATAGGTCATCAGAATATATCCTTACCCTACAATATCAATAATCCATTATGGAAGGGTTAGTGCTAGTATACACTAACTTTAGCTCTAGAATTTAGAGCTCTTCCACCCTAGATTTCCCTAATAAGGAAATTCTAAATATTAATATTGAGGGAGGTCACAGCAACTGCCTGGACAGGAGACACAGATATGTGTCTTTCCTATTTTCCTTTCTAGCTTACTATCCTAAGCAATAATGATAATAGTAAGTGCTAATTTAATGCATGAATTTTATTTATCACTGTGATAAATTACCCCATATTCATTTCACCTTTTTCTTTCTTTACAGGAGGAGGCCAAGGGGAAGTGTGAGGTGATCTTCTGTAACCACAAGAGTAAGGACTTTTGTGGTCACACCATGTGTAGGTCTCATGACCCCTGCTCCATCACGACTAAAACCTTGAGATATTGGGATCCCAAGGATTGCAACGTCTGCTCGGCCTTGATGACCGAGGGTTTGGCGATCCCAAGACGATGGAGTCAGTGGATACTGTGAGGGAAACGCTTAGGAAGTGGGTACGAGGGTATCAACAGAACTCTCCGGGACCGTACTTACCAAGCGAGTTGATGAGAAGCCTGCTGTTCCTGAAGGCAAGAGCTGATGCCGTCATACCTCAGACACGACCCGGACCTCCCTGCATACAACTTGCAATAGAGGCCGATAACAATGAGGCTTTACAAGGCATGGACATCCATCAGGAGAGGATGTCAGAAGTGTTCTCGGACACCGAAAATGGTCTCCTTCAAGAGGACCCTGAAAAAGAGGTGGCCCAACCACCTGGAGAAGAAGATGATCTTGAGTCGACAGAAGTGGAGGACCCTCTACAGTCTGTGTCGGCATTTCAGCCTGTGCCGTTAACTTCTTGGGCTCCAACCCCTCAACTAGACCTGCTGGGCCAAGTGGTTGTGGCCCAGATCCAGCAACTAGTTGACTCCCTACATAACAAAAACGTAGATAGGAGAAAGGAATTCCAGGAAGCATCCCGCGTAGTTGCCTCTCGTGGGTCATACAAGCGACCCAAAGTGTCTGACCTGCCACCCTGCTCCAAAACCAATCCCTGAAGGTATGTAAAGTTCATGCCCATAATGAATGGGAAACTCTACATTTCGGAGAAGATGGGGGCCATCCCCCAGGACGACATTCAATTCTGGCCAAACCTTTCGGCTTACCCGGAATGTTTCATCCGGCTGAAGAGTGACCCGGCGTCTAAGGAAGAGACGGAACCCAAGGAAGTCATGGTTTTCGACCACAACAAGGCACAGGCTCTCTTGACGAGTAACCTAAAGAAGGCAGGATATACCAACTCCAAAGTTTCCTCGTTGAGCAAGAAGCACCCTACCTTTCTTGCTCCTTCATCCAGAGCTTTCCCCTTCTCGTCGAAAGCTCTCCACAGGTGCTTAAAGCAGTTGATGCAGGCAAACCATGTCCTACGCTAGAGGAGTGTAGGCCATTGTCTCTGGCCTTGCCCAGGGGTGAGAAGGATTGGAAGAAGGTCCACCTAACCTACTCAGTATCGAAGCTGAACGCGGACATTGCAGGACAGCAGTTCAGTGAGAACCTCCCGAAGCTGTCGGACTTTCTCCTGAGAAGAGAACAGGAGACAAAGGAGAGACTAGCCGCCTCTCTGTCCCTCCAGAACTGCATGGAGATGTGTGCAAGCATTGCAAGCACCCCAGACATATATACACCCCTAGCCAAGATGCACATGGCTACCCTAGTTAAAGACTTGTATGCTTTTGTGAAGGCCAGGAGGGCCTGCAGAGAGTTTGTGTTTGCCAATGCAATGGTCAAACACGAGCCAAGGAAGTTGATCACTTCCTGTATCTGGGGCAAGGACCTCTTCCCAAAGGAAGTAGTTCAAGAGGTAGTCACCAAAACCACTGCGGAAAATAGGAATCTTTTCCAAAAGTGGGAGCATCTCTGCCAAGAGAAAATCTTCCCCTGATGCTGGTCCCCAACCTAAGAGGAAGACGAAGAATCTAAGACTGCCGTCTCGACCTGTGCAACATCCCACAGTAACCATGACCACGGTGCCCCCAAATGGTTGCTCAGCCACAAACCACATTCCAGGTGGTGCCTCAACAGCTGGTAGCCCAGTCACTAGCCTT
Source organism: Palaemon carinicauda (assembly GCF_036898095.1). Taxonomy (NCBI): domain Eukaryota; kingdom Metazoa; phylum Arthropoda; class Malacostraca; order Decapoda; family Palaemonidae; genus Palaemon; species Palaemon carinicauda. Next base: position 567,580 of record NW_027169369.1, read on the forward strand.
TAACGCTGGTATTGAGAGGCACACCACTACCTTTCGCCCGAAAGGTAGAGGATCTAGACGGGGCTCCTCAAGAAACCCCTCACGAGGTAGGAGAGAACGTGGTCAGGGTGGCAAACCCTCTGGACCATCCAAGCAATAAGATGCTCCAGGTAGGAGGAAGACTCCTCCACTTTCAGGATCGTTGGACCTTCGAACCCTGGGCCCACAGCCTAATCAAGAATGGACTAGGATGGAAATTGAACAAATCTCCACCTTCATTTCCTCAATTCTTCCAACACTCCACCCCCATCTTGGAAGAATATACCTTAGAATTCTTGAACAAAAAGGTTATAATGAAAGCAAAGTCCATCAAATTCCAGGGAAGGCTGTTTTGTGTTCCCACCAAGGACTCGGACAAACTCAGAGTCATTCTAGACTTCTCACCACTCAACAAGTTCATCGAGAACAACAAGTTCAGGATGCTAACCATTCAACACATAAGGACCCTGTTACTGAAAGGGGTGTACACAGTCTCAATAGACCTGGCAGATACTTACTGGCACCTTCCAGTCAGTCGCCCCCTCTCCTCCTACCTAGGATTCAAGTTACAGAAGACAAAGTATGTCTTCAGAGCCATGCCATTCGGACTAAACATTGCCCCAAGGATCTTAACGAAACTTGCGGACGCAGTCGTACAACAACTACGCCTAGAAGGCGTTCAGGTAGCCGCATACCTGAACAACTGGCTGGTGTGGACAGCACCCAAGACTGCTTGTCTGCAGGCATCCGAGAAAGTGATCCAATTCCTGGAACATCTGGGATTCAAGATCAAAAACAAGAAGTCTCACCTCTCTCTAGCTCAGGAGTTTCAATGGCTGGGAATCCATTGGAACTTCCAGTCACACCCTCTCTCCATTCCACCATAGAAGAGGAGAGAGATCGCGGGTTCTGTCAAGAAACTATTGAAATCCAACAGGATCTCAAGATGCCAGCAGGAGAGAGTACTGGGCTCTCTCCAGTTTGCAGCAGTAACAGACCCAATGCTAAGAGCACATCTGAAAGATGCATCAGGAGTCTGGAGAAAATACGCATCAAACGCTCCAAGAGATCTACAGAGACCGACACCGACCTTACTGCAATCGCTTCTGAGGCCATGGTCAAAGGTCAAGAGCCTAGCAAGGACTATTCCCTTAAAACCACTTCAACCATCGGTAGTCATCCACACGGATGCCTCGACAGAAGGATGGGGAGGTCATGCCCATCAAAGGAAAGCTCAAGGGACCTGGTCATCCCTGTTCAAGACCTTTCGCATCAACATTCCAGAAGCCATGGCAGTCCTCCTGACATTAAGGAAGCTATCCCCTCACAGATCAGCCCACATCAAGCTGGTCTTGGACAGCGAAGTAATAGTGAGATGTCTGAACCTACAAGGATCGAGATTGCCCTACATCAACCACGGGATGTTGGCCATCTTTCGCTTGGCAAGAAAGAAAAGATGGCACTTATCAGCAGTTCACCTACAAGGGTTCCGCAATGTGACGGCGGACGCTCTATCAAGGCGAAAGCCGATTGAGTCAAAATGGTCCGTAGATGCAGACTCATTTTCCTTCATCTTGGAAAAAGTCAAGCGGGGAGATTGTAGGACACCGGCCAAAGAAATTGCGATGGCTAGGGCAGCGCTAGAGGACAGAGAGGGGAAGGGAAAGTGTCTTGTGTGTTGTGTCGGAAGAAGTCGGCACAATTGCCGCCCACTTTGTCACCAACTCAGAAACATCGTTTCAATATCGGCGCCGTCTTGAGCGGCAAAAGAATATCGATTCCTCAGCCCAGGACCTTGCCGAAACAAGACTTGTCTTCTACACTGCAAGGGAGAAGGTGGCGGCAGTGTACTACCACTTCGGATGCGGGATAGGGAAGCTAGGCTTCCTATGTCTGCAACTGTAAACCAGCAGGGGAGTGACTACTCCCCCGGCAGCCGAGTTGCCGACATAAAGACTGAATACTCTGAGTTACTGTCGTAAATCAAATCCTGGATACTCACCGGCAAAGAGGAAACACAGAAACACTAGCCTAGTGAAGCCGGAGTACAATACTTAATAGCAAGACCAAGATAGGGTTGTCGCCTAATGGCGACACTCAGAGAGAAGGGAGGGTTTACCCTTAAATCTCTAATTGAGACGAGTATCGAATTATATAAATAATTCTAGGAGATATTCTATCTCCTGTTGAATTGATAAAACGATAAACGATGGTAAACGGGGATAATGTACGAAAGTATACTAAAGCGCATAGGCTAGGCTAGCCTAGCACGGGTCAAGATCTCGGCTACGCTATATCACCGATACTCTAACTTATACGATCGATACATTGAAGGAAGAGGAAATATATGTGCATGATCTTATCTTCACTAGTATAATTTTGCCTAAATCGCTATAATTCATTAAAGCTAAATAGTCGTTCTACTGACTTAATAAGGCATATATGGCGAACAACAGCGTCCAAATTGGGGCCTCCGGCTAGGCTCCGATAAACACATCTAGATTATGCTAAATTAACTGTGAGGAGGGAGCTAAAAATTATACATAGGATAGATTAAATACTCAACTTTCCAGAGGATGAAGATGCAGGAGAATGCATGATAAATCCTGGTATTAGCAACAAAAACACCGAGAGCAAGCGGGAGATACACCGTACATAATTCGCTACTAACAAAGGAATGGGTAGCCGTAACGGGCCCTGTAGTAGTACGGGAAGGGGATGATGGCTCCCCTTCAATTTCGCCACTCTTCCCCCTCAGAGCGAAAACTCTATTCGGGGTGAATATTGCCATGTGTCGTATCAAGAAATACGTCCCGATATGCGATATCCTTAAGAAAATTTTTAAGGATACTCGCGCCAGGAGTTAAAATTTTGGACACCTATGGTCAATTCTCTGGGAGTATCACTGCAGCTAAATATCCCTTAGGAAGCTGCACAAAGGAACCTTCCATCAGGATGACATGGCCATCTCACCCAAAAATAAATTTTTCGCTTTGCTTCAAAATCCGTTGATTATTCTTCCTCACCTAACCATAAATGCAAATATCAGTGTTCATAGTTATGATATTCTGTTTGTAAAACTTTATTCTCCTAACATTCTAACTGAATCCTTGCTTGATATTTACAATTTTCAATGTATATACCATCACTACATATATCACTTTTCTAAATTACAGTATATGAATATACACTTCCGTTCTGACTTTAAGGTAATAATCTCAAATACTGTATATGTATGTATACTCATATGTATATAAATTTTTATTGTTTTCATTTTACAATATCATTTTAACTGTATTATTGTCGGAAGAGCTCTGTTCCATATGGGCTTTGGACCAAATCTTTATTGCAAATCTCCTCTCTGTAAATATGTTGTACAATTAAACATTATTATTATTATAAATCAAACTGACGACTTTTCATCAGGCTTGCTCTACTCAAGACTGATAGATTGTTAGGATCTTTATGAGTGTTGCCTGCTTACATACAGATTATTTTGTGTAAATGGTCATAACAGAATAACACAGCTATCTCTGGTGACCTTTACCCAAACAACAGTATTTTCTTGTTAAAATGATATTGCAATACTAGTAACCTGACAGATAGATGAAACAAAGTAAAAGGGTTGAAAAAACCATCCAGTACAGCAATACAGTTTAATTTGGAAACCACAATTTATTCTGGAATGTGTACAGTATTTACATGAATTTACAGAGTTTGTGCTCCATGGCCAGGCAGGCAATACAATTCCCTACAAATTCTTGATCCTCAAGTTTTTAAATCCTGAATATCTATAGTGGCGCAGCAAACTATTCAAAGAGAAAAGAATGTGTAAATAAATTATTTCTAATATCATTAATATCTACTATATACAGTATAGGCAAGAAGTTCACAGGCATTTTTGTAAGATGTGGTTATTTATCATAGTTTTGACAGTAATCCTCACATGAATTTTAATATTCTAAAGAATATACCACAAATATTGTACCCACTTCATACAGAATTCACTTCAATGGGAATTACCTATGGTAAGTGTTTCTACATGAACAATATTTGAACAAATTATTAGGTACCTTGAAACCAGGGACATTAATGATACAAGATTAGGTACTGTATCTTAAATGTATAATTTGGCCAATCTCTTAATTATAAAAGGTCTCTTAAATGAAGAATAAAAAAGTGCATCCATGCAATTCTTCCAGCAATGGAATTCAACATTTTACAATCTTGTCAAAATTCTAGCAATGGATTATTTTATGAACCTGATAAGATATGAAAACCACAGGCCCACTAAATGAAATGGTATGGATTCGTAGCACTATTTGAGGAATCTTGTAAGACAATTATTTATTACTAAGAAATGAGATGATTGTCATGTGTTTGGTTTCCTCATGTGAAATTGTGAGGAAGTAATTGAATTTTTCTCAATTAAAAACAAACAATAAACTTTATTGAATGGAAGATCCAAAACAATATAATAGTTCTCTTAAAATTATTCCCTCTAAAAGTAACAATTGTTCATAACTTGCCCAACAGACTCCACATAGGCTATTTATGCTACTTATAACCTACTTAACTTACTTCTTACATATCCATATTGAAAAAAAAAGTTTGAACAATTACTTTATAATGTTTGTACAGTAAATTGAGTCAGATACAGCAACAAGTTGACATTTCTATTTATAACATTGTATGATATTATCAATGGAAAAAACAAAAATAGGCTATACAGTATTATTTTAAAGATGGTAGCACTACTGATATAATATGCAGCTATGTAGCTTGTACCCTTCTATTACCGCTTACCATAATTTGAATATAAACAAAAACGGATTTTTACCTAAAAATATTATTTCTATACTTAAGTGAAAGTGACAACTTGATAACCTATAAGAAAAATAAAAAAAAAAGTTCTCAATTGCCTTGTACCAGCTGCCAAAACACTCCCTACCTGCCGAGAAGAGAAATGACCAAGGCCGTGCAGGATAGGGCAATCGAAGAAGGTAAGAGATAATTCTCTCTTAAGTGGGCTTAACACTGATAATAAGTACATTATCACCTAAAAAGTGGGGAGGAGGGTGAGTTACTAATTCTATTCGGAGGTAAGGAAATATATTTTAGCTTAAAAATCAAGTATATTTCTATGAATCTTACCTGTGAATAGGCAGAGGGGTGCGGTTGATACACACAAACAACTTGAACCAAAACATTTACAGTATCTCACTAATTAAGCGAATTTTATTTAGGATCTAATTTGGGAATGAATCTGGGCTAAAAGGCCTGGTACTCGGGCCTTGGAAGACATTCAACTTCCAAGTAGATCAGGGTGTAAAACCCTAGATTTGCAGTGTGAAGGAGCTAAGAGGTTGGAAGAAAGGAAGAGGGAATGGATATAACTTTAGAAGACCAAAACGTTAATAAAGCTAGGGGTCGAAAGGATGCTTCAAAGACTTAATTAATGCCACTGCCTGCACTAAGCCCCTGTGAGGCTGTTTTTATTTTTTAAAAATACCATAAATTAACAAACAAACAAAAAATGGAAAATACGAAGAACTTCACCATATGCTCAACTCCTCTCATTACGTCCCTTGACAAAATGGCTGGGCCAAGAAGAAAAACATCGTTGAATTTATATAAGGCTCTTAAAATAATGATCAGCAAATACAATTAGTTCATAGAAATGTTGCGAAAACCCTTCCTATTCTCAATTCTTAACATATCAATTTACAGTGGCAATCATTTTGATATAGTGTGCTTTAATCTTCTAAGATGACAAGAAAAATTCGTGCAATTTCAAAACTGGCCTATAAAGGAAATAAATCTCAAAAGGAAATTAGGGTCTGTATTTTTTATGTAAGTATGTCTAGCCAATTACTCCTTACCAGCTTTGAAAGGGTATAAAACTCTTTGAAAAGGTATAAAACTCTATCACTATAATCATTTCCAACTTATTGACAAAAAACGTGAAGGGTAAAACCACTGAAAACCTTTGCGACTTCTCATTTCATTTCTAGCTTTAAATTGAGGAATCAGTGTTACCTTAACGTCATATTAGTTTTAAACTGAGAGACAAAACTCTCCTTCTTAGATATATTTGTAACAACATTTTGCTACAGCTAAGGTTAATAAATACAAACAGGCATTTGACAGTCAACTAGTATCTATAAATCTGTATTAAGAGGCTCATATGATAAACTTCTTAAGTAGCGCAATACAGTATGTCCAAAAGCTGTGCAATTACATTACCTGTAAGGGACTTTGACTCTCAAATACTTTAAATACCCTCTTATAAGAGGTTTGGTTCATTTGCCTATTCCATAAGCTTCACCAGGTTTAAATAGTTTTCTTTTTTTTCTAAACCATGGTCCTAATTACAGAAAGTTCTAGATAAAACAAAATTTCTATAATAGAAGCATTGATTGAGATAGAACTTTTTCTGCTACTACCTCAGTCCCAATAGTAAGTCTCACACATATGAATGAGATGCGTTCCTGGAATGGGTTCTTAAACAAAAAAATATTCTCAAGCTAATGTCCTTCAACTGGCCAATCTCTGTTTTCAGTCCACAGGATTTTATAAAACTAATGAACTTGCCTTCAAATAAATCTAGAATTCCTATACAATTTATTTATGATAAAGTACTTTTTATGTTCCTGTTGCTGAGAGTTCTTAAGTTGAATGTTTTTGCCTTACAGATTTACATCACATGTACAACAAGTCTTCCAGATAAGAACATGTGACGAAAAACTTTCAAATATAAGATTTTAACTTTGAGATTTTCCATTATGTAAAGAAAGATAAGGATTCTTGATACATACTTGACCTTCAGGAAACTGAAAAGATTTACCAATAACAAACCCCTTATACTGAAAAAACAACACAAAAGTACCCCATAAGATATAAACAGTCAATTAATATTATAATCATCACCAGCCAAGCCACAACCCTAGTTAATAAAGCATATGCTACAAACACATAGGCTCCAAAAGGAAAAGTAGACCAATGTGGGAGGGAAACAAATAAACATGATAGAATAGTCTGCCTGAGCATACCCTCAAGCAATAGAACTAATTCAGACAGTGAACAACCATTGTACAGCAGCTATGCCATTACTAAGACCAGAAAACAATGGTTTGCTTTGGAATGTCCATCTCCTAGAAGAATTATAATACCTAGGCCCTCTTCTACCCTTACCAAGTGGAAAGTAGTCACTGAACAATTACAGTGTAGTAGTTAGCCTCTTAAGTGAAGAAGAATTTTTCAGTTATTTTAGTGTTGTCAGGTGTATGAGGAAAGAGGAGACGTGTAAAGAATACGCCAGAATATTCAGTGTATGTGTAGGCATAAGAATAATGAGCCGTAACCAGAGGAGGATCCAATGTAGTACTGTCTGGCCAGTCAATGGACCCAATAACTCTCTCTAGTGGTAGTATCTCAACGGGCGGCTGGTGCCTTGGCCAACCTACTACCTAAAATGACGATACAAGAAATATAACAAATTAATTAGTAATTTATATATTCCTGACTATAGTATACCCACCTGGAATACAGAATCCATTTTTAAGGGAGTTATTCGGCTTTGCTGTAGCTGACAGTGAAATTATCTGCAACACATTGCTGATAGACGCTGTAGCCGGTGAAGGGATACAAATAGTACAAGATGCTTCTGTCAGGTAAGCCAGATCGCCTATTCTCTACACCAATAAGTTTACAGAGAGGAGGGGGGGGATATAATTTTAAAGGAATTCCAGGTGGGTATAGTTAGGAAAAATACAAATTACTATGAATTTGGTATTTGTTCCAAGACAGAACCTACCTGGAATCCCTTTTATAAGAGGCTTACACTTAAGAGTAGGGGTAAACCATGCCAGTATTACCTTGACCTGAGAGTCTCCTGAAAACCCGACCCCTCGTGTGAGAAACGATGGGGGTTGGCTCTTGTTCCGTGGGTACTAACTGTTGGAGAAAATCTAATAACAGTATTATTGTATCAAAAATAGGTTTGCAATCATCAAGGTTATGGGCATACCATGTGCCCCCTTAGTCCGCAAGGTCTCACCTGAGGTCTTGACTTGTAGGGCGGACTGTGCATGTCCCTGGCAGAAAGAGGGAAAGAAGATGAAATGCATGCACTCAAACATTTTTTACGGTTACGGAAATATCCAGTGAGAGGCCAGGCGGATCAGATCTGCTGCTGAGCAGCCACCACAATTCTTATGGAGAAGAGAACAAGTCCCGTAATGTGCTATGAAGGTGGATTGTCTCTTCCGGACACCTACCCTCTGGACTTGGCCCACTGCCATGTTCTTATTGAAGGCCAGGGAGGTCCCTATGCCTCAGATCTTGTGTGGCTTATTTGATTTGGATGGGTGTTGTCTCATCGTTGTGTAGGCTATCCAGATCGTCTCCCTCAATCAGAAGGGAATTGCTTTCTTAGCGACCTTCTTCCAGGTCTTACCAGCAGTCGGGAAAAGACTCCTGATGCCTGGTCTGTAAAGTCTCATCCCCAGCAAGTATTTCCTCACTGCACTGATGCGGCACAAAAGTAGATCCTGTGACTCATCTCTGCTTGCCTTGATTGGAGGTGAAGGTGTCAAATCTCTCGTCCCTGACAAAATCTGAGAAAAACTTAAATGTCAAGTCTTTTCACCCTTTGGAGCGAGAGCTTTCATACGGCAGCCATGGATTTCCCTAAGGTTGTGGTTGAGGCCAGGGAAAAGAGGAAGACTGTCTTGAAGGGCAAATCCCAATCTAGGATGTCCTTCAGGGGTTTGTAAGGTGGAAATGGCTGTGATGGAGGTTTGAATCTCTAGTCCCTGACCAAGGTAATTTGGTTCTTGGCGACAAAATCTGGAACGAACTTAAACTAAGTCTTTCCACCTTTTGGCATGAGATATTTCATACTAGAGGCAATGGATTTCCCCAACTTTTGATCCTTCCAGATCTAGTCTTTTCAGGAGAAAGACCTGGCCAAGTGCCTCCCAAAAGCCCTTAACGGGTGGCAATGACTTTTTCTTATCCAGCCAGAGGTGAACCAGGAATTGCTATTAGGGGTATGGAGGGGGACCACGGGTGAACTTTCTTGGATCTGCACCACTTGCAGAAAGCCATCCATATTGCCTGATAAATGGTCATCGACGACTTCTTGAGGTAGCCTGTCATTTCTCTTGTGGTCCACCTTGAAAAACTTTGTTTCCCTAGGAGGAGATGGATAGTCACCACTCATGAAGAAATATGGCTTCTAGGGCATTAGGATACCTGTTGAACAAGAATATCAGAGAAATTCAAACAATATGAAACATGCACTGTTAAGCTTAAAACATATTTTTCTATTATTAGTGCAGGAGAGCGCAAGCGATAGAAAATAGTGTATGAGCGTGTATGAAACACGTGTGGTACATGATCCCCCCTAAAATAGACATTGTGAAATAGGGGGCCTTCCTCTAGAAAGGTGAACTGTTGGCTGGTCATCTTGCCGGAGGTATGCAGGTTTCAGGCGATTAATGGAGACCAAGTCTTCTTCGCCAAGAATGTTAATTGAGAAAGCCTTGGGTGTGTGACGGACCACAGGGAAAAGGACCGTGTAAGGGGCAACAGCAGTGGCTTGCTAGTGTGTGTGTGTATGTGTGTGTGTATATATATATATATATATATATATATATATATATATATATATATACCTTCTTATCTGCGAATAACCTATAGACGGCCTGACCATTTGGTATAAAATTAAAAAATTATACGTGAAAATTCACTTGTATATCAGAAAAAAATGGCACAATAGGACTGAGATTACCATAACTAACTATTCTCCCAGTAAAAGGGAAATACCCTCCCTAATTCTTAGTCTTCTAATTTTAAAGTCAAGGAAAATTATACTTTAAATATCTTACAGAAATATGAAAACTGGTGAAGCGACTTAAATCTAGTGTAATCCTTTTATGATGAATTCAGACCTTTCTTCTTATCACACAATTTTATCCAAGCAAATAGGAGTTATCAAATAATACCATATTTTATATAAATCCTAAATTTACCTTTTAATCTAAAACCACTTTTTAATAAAGGCAAATCAAATTTATGATAAAAAGAATAATTAAATTTTAGAATGTTTTTTCTTTTTTTAGTGAGAGAGAGAGAGAGAGAGAGAGAGAGAGAGAGAGAGAGAGAGAGAGAGAGAGAGAGAGAGAGAGAGAGAGAGGCAAATAAAATTTATTATAAAAAGAAAAATTAAATTTTACTAAGTGTTTTCCCTTATTTTAGAGAGAGAGAGAGAGAGAGAGAGAGAGAGAGAGAGAGAGAGAGAGAGAGAGAGAGATAGAGAGAGAGAGAGAGAGAGAGAGAGAGAGAGAGAGAGAGATAGAGAGAGAGATTGTTTAGTTGTGGTCAGTGGTTTAAAATAATTCTATTCTATCTACCGAGGCCCTTTTCCCAAATTTCTCAAACAAAAGGGAATTTTTCTTCTCTGTTCCTCCCAGCCTGATGAGGGATTCACTCCTATTTCTAGCACACTCTTTTGCATCTCTCACACTTATCATCACATCACCTAAAGCTTTCTTCCCTCCACCCGTTCACTCCCTGGCCTTCCTCTTGTACTTCTCCATCAACTTGTGCATTCATCCCCTTCTTCAGCAGTTGGCCATTTCAAATTCACTTTATATGGCCAAACCACCTCAACATATTCACAATCACTCTAGCTGCTAATTCCTTTTTTTATGCTCATTCTCGTGCTCACTACTTCATTCCTAGCCCTATCTAATCGAGATACACTAGCCACACTCCTCAAACACATTCAATTTGTTTTCACATCACGTTTATTCCCCATAACTCCAACCCATACATTACAATTGGTACAATCATTTTCTCATACCAAACTCTCTTTACATACATTCCCAACCTCTATTCTTTACCACTTCCCCCAGCACTTTACATCATTCACTCTCTGACGTACATCTGCTTCCACTACACTATTTGATGCAAAAACAGACCCCCAAATACTTAAACTGATCTACTTCCTAGAGTAACTCTACATTCAACATGACATTCTCGTACATCTCATAACCTTACTCTTACCAACATTAACTCTCAACTTCCTTCTCTCACACACCCTTCCAAACTTTTCCTCTGAGTCTGCAACCAATACATTATCATCCACAAATAACAACTGATTCACCTCCCACTCATGATCACTCACATCCATCAGTTTCACTTCTCGACCAAGCACTTGAGCATTCACCTCTTTTACAACTCCATTAACAAAGATTAAATAACCATGGCGACATCACACATACCTGTCTTAGTCTCACTCTCACTGGAAACCACTCACTCACTTAATTTCCTGTCCTAAAACACGCTTTACTGCCTATGTATAAACTCTTTACAGCTTGCAACAACCTTTCTCTAATTCCATATAACCTTATCACATTCTGCATTACCAGATCCATAAAAGCAACATACACCTCCTTACCTTTTGCTAAATTTTTCTCGCATATCTACCTAATCATCACTTACCTTTTCTGAAAATACCCTGCACTTCTAAGATTGCATACTCTGCTTTATCCCTACTGCTCAAACTTTTCCAATCACACTCAAACTAATACCCCTAGAATCACACCACTCACACACATCTCCCTTACCTTAGTATAGTGGAACAATACATGCACACACCCAGTCCACTGGTACCACTGACAACATAAAACATATATCAAACAATCTCATCAGCCATTCAAGTACAGTCACACACCTTCCTTTAACATCTCAGCTCTCACACCATCCCTATCAGGTAATTTGCTCTCTCTCTCTCTCTCTCTCTCTCTCTCTCTCTCTCTCTCTCTCTCTCTCTCTCTCTCTCTCTCTCTCTCTCTAGTACCTCATCTGCAATAGCAGTTATATCTGCCTCCCTATTATCCTCAACATTCAACAACCTTTCAAAATATTCAGCAAATCTTTTCCTTGGCTCATCTCCTTTCAACAAGCTTCCATTGTCATCTTTCATTGTCTCCATTTCTCGATCCACCCTTCATTACTCTCTTCACTTCTTTCCAAAAATTTCTTTTTCTCTTCATATGAACGACCCGATACTTGACCACATCTACAGTCAGCCCTCCTCTTTGCACAAGCTATCTTACATTTTACTTTCAAAATTCTCTCTATATCTTTCATACTTATCTACACAATTACTCTACAGCCATTCTTCAAATGCCCTGTTTTTCTCTTTCACTTTCATCTTCACTCCTTCATTCCACCATTCACAACTCTTCCTCATACTGCCTCCAAGAATCCTCTTGCCACACACATCATTTGCAAGTCTAACAAAATTTTCTTATACTAACTTTCACTCCTTCTCTGGACCACCAGCTTCTCTCATTTTCACACTGCCGTATATCGACATAACTTCCAACCTTTCTCGATATTCCCTTTTTACCTCTTTTTTTCAATGCTTCAAATATAAAGAGTAGATTTTGTTTTGAATCTATGGCTGATAGGAAAAAAGAATACTGAGTAGAGTTGAAAATATCTTATGTTATCATGTTTTTGTTTTTACAAGGTTTCTATCAAAAATCCAAGTTTTTTTTTATACAAAAGAAAGTTATTAGATCTAAAATTTTCCATAAACTCAATCTTTATGACTTATCCAATCTTATGATCAAATTCCAAACTTTTACTTACATCTCATAGAGAAATAGACATTGATATCAGTGATAACATATTTAAATATTACTTATTATGCATTAAATGGTCAAATATTTCATAAAAACAAACATTAACACATGCACATGCAAACATACACACATTTTATAAATATATATATATATATATATATATATATATATATATATATATATATATATATATATATATATGTATATATATATATATATATATATATATATATATATATATATATATATATATATATATATATATATATATATATATATATATATATATATATATATATATATACATATATATATATATATATATGATATATAATATATAATATATATATAATATTTATATAATATTTAATATATAATATACATATATGTATGTATGTATGTATGTATGATAAATTTTGCACATTAGTAGAGTAGGAGTCATGCTTCCCCCCTCAGAGGAGCTTTCTTCTCCATCTCTTAAACCCTTAAACACGGTTGTTAAGAATACCTACAGGAACACGGTTTTAGGGTAAATTTCACCCCAATTTCGGAAAATTATCAAAACTAGTAGTAATCACAATTCAATTAATCTGAAATCATTGACAGAAAATACATTAATACTTTTATTTCTCCTGGTATCTAAGTTATTACTACGGCAAACTAATTCTGTTAGTGGTGACAAAAAAAAAATACTAAAAATATGAAAATTTAATACATGGGTATACAAAATAATCTATGAAAAAAATATTACAGCTATATCTGTAGTGATGATCCGTCCTTACCCAGGTCAAACAAGCCTCGGGTATAGGAAGCACAGCCTCCTAGCACCAGCACACACTGTATGGGAGAGCGTAAAAAATAGAGTGAAAAAAATGACCAAATTGCAAGTAAAAAATTCTTTACATTTTCTGATCACTAAGAACATAGAATGACCATAAATTACTAGTCTTATGTCCTGAGAGTCCAACAACAACATTTGAGAAGCAAAAAAAAAGTATTACATTTGTTTATAAAAAAAGAGAAAGATTACCAAAGGGGCCTGGAGAGACATCACGGGCAGCAGAAGCAATGAGAGCACGGGCAGCAGCCGAGACAGCATGGGTAGCAGAAGAAAAAGCACGGGCAGCAGCAGAGACAGCATGGGCACCAGCAGAGAAAACACAGGCAGCTGAAGAGACAGTACGCAGGCAGCAGGAGTTATTGGTTTTGTAGCACGTTGAACATCCACACCACAGAGCCTTTTGTATTCCCTAGCAACAGCTGTCACAGCCAGGCTAGCAGAGGGAGAAGGCAGGGAGGGGTCTTGGAGTTGTGGGTTCATGGTGGAAGGGTGGTGTGCTAGGTCAACATGCTGGACACCAGATGGCTTGTGAGGTGTTAATGAATGTCTTTGTCTCTTACACGCACTACTCTGTAAATTCATTTCCTCGACCTCATCACTGGCAACATCAGATTCCAAGGGTTACTCTTAATCTTTGTCGGTATCAGAGTCATCCAAAATCTCGCTTTCAACATTATCATCTTCCTTTTCAATTTCACTTGGCAACAAAGAACTTTTTTCTGACATGCTACTTATTCACATTATCACGGTTGTGGGGTAAAATCTACCCGAAGCACAATATACATGGCTCCACGAAGGCTCGAACACGAAAACACTACCTTTAAGCATCAGAGCTAACAGCCAAATGAAGTTACAGAAAGACCCACTTGACTGCCTCCACCCATGTGGCTATGTGCACATGACACAAGTGGGTGTAGGGTAAAAATTACCCACAGATGTGTTCTAAGGTTAAAAGTGGTGATCATTGGATAACCAATCCTGTTGATTTTCACATCACTAACATATCTGCAATCAAACATTTCCTTGAGGAATATCACTGGCTTCATAATGGTGAACCAGTTGTCTGCATAGATGGCAGACTGGTGTGGTTTCATTAATGCCTTGGCAAGGATGATTACCATCACACTGCTGACCTGCAGGGCTGAATCCTTTTCTATGAAATCCGTCAGATTGCTGGAGAAAGTTCTGCCCTGTGGTAGAGGTGGATGTCATGTATGTAGCCATCAGTACTTCGTTTGCACAACAGAAACACATAACATTAAATATATTACCATAAGTATCATGCCCTAGTACCCTTGTATGCCAATATGACCTCATCAACAGATGTGTTGTAGTCTCAGCCACTTTCTGGAACTCTTCTGGTTACAGCATTAAAGAGTGAGCGAATCCTGAAGAATCGGCAAGTGGTACTTTTATTATTCTCATTATTGTTGAAGTGTATTAGTGACCTTGTCAGTCATTACATACACACATCACCTGTATCATTCTCCAAATAAAGTAATCCTGTACACTAGGAGTATGAATTTCGCCTATACAAAGAAGACGTCAATAACCACAATTATTTTATGGATGTTGGTGGTAAAAGTAGTGCCCACATCCTTCTGCCTTGCATAAAGGTTTGCCCTGCTGGGTGCATGGCAGCGTCGCTATGTAATAACAAAGAGAAGAATTTTAGATGATGGACTGGAGACAAACAAATTAAAATGTACAAAAAATATTCATTGGAAACAAAACATTGTACAAATATAACCTAGACAATAAAAAAAAGAATTAAAAAATAAATCTAGAAATAATTTGTATTTTTCCTATACATTTTTTCCACATTCCCCATAATAAACGAGCTCAACAACAGCCAGTGCAAGCATAGCCTGAAAATACTGGAATGGGGAATGGATGGATACTGTGGGTGGGTGAACACTCGTGCTGGTCAAGAGTTGCTGATGTCTTCCTTCTTAGTCCACATTGGTTCCTTGGTTTTGGCATCAGAGCTCTTGGATTATCATCTTCCTCCTTGTTTTGGATCTCCATCTTTGTGAGTGGCTAGGGACTCAACCTAAGCTAAGTCCTTCACTAATTAGCATGATTTCCCATAAGTGGGGCACAAATTCTGTTAAAGAAATTGGTCAAATGGACTAACTAACTTCACCTATTTCCTCTATCAATAAAGAAATTAAAAAATATATATATTACCCTGAAATACAATACTTTGGCTATACTACTGTATGTGAAGTTTTCAGAGACTTACCATAATTAGTAGGGGTGTAGGGGTACGGAGAGCAGGAGCAATCCACATCAGATGTTGCCTCTAAAAGGGCTGAGCAGATACAGACATGCTTGGACACTGACTTCTTTGTAGCATGCTCTTCTTCTCGCGGCTGACATAGGTTCTCAGTTGCATTTTTCCCCAAAAAAGGCCAGATTCTTCTACATTAAAAATTTGCTGCAGAGTGTAGCCTTCAGTTTCTATTATTGATTTTAAACAATTATCAAACTTTTCAGCAGCCTTCTTATTCACACTTGCTGCTTCACCAATAATGCCAAAATTATGTAAATTACCCGTTTTTGAATCGGTTAAACCAACCGAGGCTTGTACAAAAGACTCACCCGAATCTTTGCCACTTGCCTTTGCCTTCAGATCTTCGTAAATGCTTTTAGCCTTTTCTTGAATATGCATCAGAGATAGAGGTACAGTACCTTCCTTTGTTTCTGATGCTTGATCCACATAGGTAGGAGTTTTTCCAACTCGGACATTGATACGATCTTAAAATCGTTACAGATTATTTTAATAATTATAATAAATGTTTCCCACAAACACAATTGAAATATGGGATATGTAAATTATATAAAGAAAAGCACGAAAAAACACAACACGTTTATTCACAAATTTATAAAGAAAATTAATGTTACTTCTTCAGATACTTTAACTAACAAATCAAATCAATCAAAACATCAATAGAAAAGGGGAACAGTCAATATGGTAGAAATACTTAAGGAATAGCTTTCTGCAACTGCTGAGAAGATACTGGAATGGAGACTTCAGGCTTGAGAACATCGCAGAAGGGCAGCTGAAGTTCAGATGAAACTGGCACGATGACCGGATTTGAAGACGTCACAGAAAGGGTGGCATCAAGATGGCATCAGAACTCTTCTTCAAGAATTGGATGATAAGAGATGAACTAAGGCAGGCTGCAGGCAGTGTAGGCTACTTCTCGTTACAAGCAGGGAGGGCTGGCTGCTTCAATTTGTCTATTCTTCTCGTCCATAACAGGATTTTGAAGATAGCGTTTGTCGTCTGAAGGGAGGGTTAGAATCTGGCTCTATCAGACTTCGGGTCTTCTCGGCTTCTTATCTCGTTAGGACTTGGATCTCATCTGCTTCGGACATAGTTCCTCTCTTGTCTTATGTCCTGTCCTATCTCTCTTGGACAATCTCTTCTTGAAGTTTATATACCCACGTATGGGCGGAGTTAATTACAGTGGGCAGTGGTCATTTCCATAAAAGGCATTTTTTTTACAATTCTGCGTCGCTATTGGCTTCCTCAAAAAACGCCCACTTCGATCACTCCATGGAAGCTTCTAGAAGAAATTTCTGACGCAATCTGGACCACGTGTGAAGTTGTAACAAAAGGGCAGCACGTGTCCTTCTATGATGACATATTTCATAAACAAAGATTTCCCTCAGGCTCAGTTTCTCAAAATATGCTGACTCGACTAATCAAGACAATGACATCTTGGTCAAAACAGGACAGTCTCCTTATCGCGGCAGGCGCTCTCTTCGAGGCTCGGTTTACTTTCAAAAGGCTGCCGACAGTGAAATGATGACAGGTTTGACCAAACAATACGGTAGTCGGATCTCGTCTCGACTCGCTGCTCACACTTTGGGAATAAGTATTTTTGTCTTTCATAACATCCTTTTAAAAGCCTTGTTCTAAACATGACAGACATAAACTTTCCTCTTTTGTTTATATAATGGTCGAAGTCATTGGCAGCGCATTCTTCACATGTTCTAAAATATGGTCCTTGCTATTTTAAATCATGCTGATTGTTGACCGATTAACTTTGTATGCTCACTCAATATTTGCCATCTTTCCACAACTATCTAGTTTCTTTATAATGGCTACTTTCATTTCCATTGAAATAGTTTGCCTTTTCTTTACGCTACTACCACTGTCACTCCT
Source organism: Palaemon carinicauda (assembly GCF_036898095.1). Lineage (NCBI taxonomy): Eukaryota > Metazoa > Arthropoda > Malacostraca > Decapoda > Palaemonidae > Palaemon > Palaemon carinicauda. The sequence continues at coordinate 585,278 of NW_027169369.1, forward strand.
AGTTTTATGCTTCTGTGCACTACTACTGGCAGCCTTCTTATCAGACACAGTTAATATTATTCTGATTCACTGAAATAAGGCAAAAAAAAACCAAGGCGGCAATGAAAAATCCCAGACGCCTATCACAATTGTTAAGACAATAGATTTTGAATAAAACAGATAGGTACTGCTTAGCGTGGGTGACGGCAGGATTGGGAACCACTTAGGAGTGACGCTAATTTTAAAAATATAACTCTACGGAGTTAACAAACATGTTTTTGACTTGCGGAGACTATGTCCCTAAGTGAAAATTCACAAAGTGCTAAGTTCATTGGGCGAGGACTGTCCGCAATTCTGTGTGATGAAACCAGAGAAGAATTGGAGGGGAAGCTGGAGAGATTAATAATGGAATTGGAGAGCATAGGGCTAAAGATCAGTAGAACAAAAACAGAGTGCATGTATTGCAACCTGCAGAATTAATGGAGTCACATACATTTGCTGGGAGAAATAGTAAAAAGGACAGACAAATTCAAGTACCTAGGGTTAAATGTTGATAAAACAGCAGAGCTCTAAATGGAAGTAAACAGCAGAATTCAAGCAGGATGGAATAATTGGAGAAGAATGTAGGGAGTATTGAGTGATCGAAAGGTACATGTAAAGTTGAAGGGAAAGGTACATAAAACTGTAGTGAGACCTGCAATGGCATATGGCACAGAGACCTGACCTTTGAAAAAGACCTTTGAAAAGAAAATGGATGTTGCAGCAATGAGAAAGCTAAGATGGATGGCTGGGATCAGGAGACTGAATACAGTTAGGAATGACTTAGTACAGAGAACAATTAAGGTTACTGAGGTGTCAAAAAAAATCCAAGAAAAGAGACTCCACTGGTTTGGGCATGTAATGAGGAGAGACCAGGAGTATGTTGGGAGGAGGTTGTTGGAGACTGATGTGCCAGGTAGGAGGAAGGGGGGCAGGGGGGAACAAAGAGAAGGTGGATGGTGTGTGTAACAGCAGATATGGAGGAGAAAGATCTCACAGAAATAGCACCCCTGCATAGCAGAAAAAGCTGTAGACAAAGAAGAGGAAGAAATCCATTATATAAAAATCTTATACTGGCAATATCAACCCTGGATAGGTATCATTATTTCCCCACCTTGGATAGGTTTCGATGGGTCGACCTCGACCCGAGGTTCCCAAAATATTTCAAAGAATATTCTAATCTTCAAAAAAAGTAAATAAAAGCTAAGTCTAAAATAAATATTTATTACAAATAAATTAACAAAATAAGTATACAAGAAAAATTACTTTACAAAAATATTCACCTAAAATATAAATATGGAAATGAACTAACACTATTCTAAGCCCTTATTCTACGATAATTGAGCACCATTTACTGAGATCCAGGGCAGGAGGAACCACAAGGGAACACTTCCTGAAATGAGAAAAAACATTTTTTTTTTTTTTTTTTGGTCAAAAAAATCTATCCTCTTTTCAACATTTATTTTGGGTAGGTAAATGACATAGTTAGTGGCTGAAATTTTTATAGGATATTGTATTACTATCGTACAACAAAAATGTATAAAAGAATCTGCACTTAGATATTTATTGCTGTATAAGGGCAATTTTTGTTTTTCTTTTTTTTTGCCGAGTTATATTATGAAATTCTTCAATATCATATTTTGTTAAAAAAAAAAAAAAAAAAAGGAATACATAGAGTTATGCCAGCTTAACTGTCGGATATGCTCAAAAACTGGCCGCCAATCACACAAACTTGTAAGGCCAAATCGGCTACCTGAAATGGAGAAAAATAGGTTAATATCAGCGAGTTATTTGTTTTTATATAATTGTTCGAAGATATACATAAAAATATTATGGTAGCTAGAATGAAGTTTATAGATTATTTTACAATTAAAAAATAAAATAATGATCATAATTAAGTTATCATAAAGGTACAAACTTACATAAACAGGAAAAATTATAAACTATTTCATAAAAACATACGGGGTAAAAGATATTTACAAACACTTTACAACAATCCATTTTTATACAAGCCTAGACACTACTGAAAATTCGATAATTATATAAAAACTTTGATATTAAACAACTTACCTTAATTAGGTACTGATAGGTCGAACTCGACCCGAGGGTATCTCAGAAATAGCACAAGGAAAATAGCTGGGATGAAATGCGTCCCGACCTGACTGCTGCGCACACTGAACTGAGGTCTCGCAGGATGAAAAATTAGGGCAAAAAAGGTGTCTTTTTTTTTAAACGTCGTCGGATCGTATACGACCCACCACACCTATCAAGGGTTAATTAATATCCCCATCTCACTATCTTGGATATACTTATGTCGTTCAAAGTGCTGTACTAAACTAAACTGTCGAGTATAACCAATATAGAAAACATATACAGGTACTGTATACTGCTGCAGTAAAACCATTGTACTTTCCAGTATGGTAACAATAATCAAGAAAATCTGTGATGAAAAATCAAAGCAATGCATAATAACTATCACCAGCACCTGCAAACTATTTGGTGATAAGTGTCAGATAATATCAAACACATATCGTATAAATATATCAGTAATGAAAATTTTCAACAGAGGTCCCAATACATACAAAATGCTCTATTTTTAGTAATACCTGATAATAAAAATGCATGTTAAAAATGTTTCAATATATCAGATATGAAAAGATTCCATTATTCTCTCTTTCTCTCTTTTTATAGGAAATATAGATAAATCTTTTAAAATCTAATGGTTCTTAAAACATCATACACTTGAATAATTTTCTTTTAGATAAGTTATGTTATTTCAGATTGAAAAATAATATAGATTTTATCTGATATTTTTATGTAATAATTCTTTGAACGAAAGATTTGGATTTTGTTAAAAGATATCAAAACATGATAACATAAGTTCAACTCTATTCAATGAATTTTTTTTATCACATTCGTAATACTTTGTACTAAAGCAAAATATATATTTAAAAACAAAGTTCCTACATAAGAGCACAACCCCTGACCACACAAACAATAAAACTTGCAGACGGAAAACTCTGAAAAATAAATTCAATCTCTCTCACTAAATAAAAAGAAGAAACTCTATCTAAAATGTAACTGCCATTTTATCATAAGCGATTAGTTTCCTTTATCAAAAGAGTGTTGTTCTAGATTAAAAGGTGAAAATTCATATGAAACATTTTACCTGATAACTTTCTTATTTGCTTGGATAAAATTGTGAATTTTTTTCAGAAGAAAGGTTGTTTGCATACATCATAAAAGGATATTTGATGAATTCAACACTACGCAACATTTTCCATATTCAAGTAAGATATATAGAATATAATTTAAAACTATCAAACCTTGGAATACAGGAGGGGCTTTCCATTGGCTTTGGGAGAATGGTAATAAACTCAGCTTTTTGAAGTATCTATTTTGCCAACTTTTCTTCTGGCCTTTTTCAAGTGAATTCATGGCCGCTGAATCCACATATAAAGAAATTAGACTGTAACTCACGTGTGTGTGTGTGTGTACATAAATATATATGTATATATATATATATATATATATATATATATATATATATATATATATATATATATATATATATATATATATTATCTGTATATATTAGTAAAAATTTATATAAAATGATATTTTGATTATAAAATAAATTTTTGAATATACTTACCCGGTGAATATATAATAGCTGACGTCTCGGACGGCTCGACAGAAAAACACAAAAACTCGCGAGCGATCGCCATGAAGGTTGCGGGTGTGCCCACCAGCGCCAACTATCGGCCAGATACCGCATATACATGTAAACAGCTCCAGTTCTTCTCATCCCGCTGGGTCTCTATCGGGGAGGAAGGGGGGGGGCCTTTAATTTATATATTCACCGGGTAAGTATATTCAAAAATTTATTTTATAATCAAAATATCATTTTTAAATATTAAACTTAGCCGGTGAATATATAATAGCTGATTCACACCCATGGTGGTGGGTAGAGACCAGTATTAATACAGTTTACGGCGTATATGCTTAGAGTTTTTGACAGTTATATCATAACAAAACCCAAATAAATATAGGTACCTGGTAAGGAAGCGGACTCTGACGATTACTCTGCCTTGTTAGTCTGCTTTCCTCACGAAGCCCAGCCATCCTCTTAGGATGCTGAAAGACTCCCAGGAGCTGAAGTATCAAGGGCGGCAACCCATACAACAGGACCTCATCAAAACCCCTAATCTGGGCGCTCTCAAGAAATGACATTTGACCACCCGCCAAATCAACCAGGTTGCGAAAGGCTTCTTAGCCTTCCGTACAACCCAAAAACAAGATTAAAAACATTTCAAGAGACAGATTAAAAGGATATTGGAATTAAGGGAATGTAGTGGTAGAACCCTCACCCACTACTGCACTCGCTGCAACGAATGGACCCAGTGTGTAGCAGTCCTCATAAAGAGTCTGGACATCTTTTAAGTAAAATGACGCGAATACCGACTTGCTTTTCCAAAAGGTCGCGTCCATAATACTTCGCAGAGATCTGTTTTGCTTAAAGGCCACGGAAGTTGCTATAGCTCTTACTTCGTGTGTCTTAACTTTAAGCAAGCAACGGTCTTTTTCACTCAAGTGAGAATGAGCCTGTCGGATTAAAAATCTAATAAAATATGACAAAGCATTCTTTGACATAGGTAATGATGGCTTCTTAACTGAGCACCACAAGGCCTCAGATCCACCTCGTAAGGACTTAGTACGAGCTAAGTAGAACTTAAGAGCTCTAACTGGACACAGTACTCTTTCAAGTTCGTTCCCTACGATCTCTGACAGGCAAGGTATATCAAATGACTTAGGCCAAGGACGAGAAGGCAGTTCATTTTTGGCCAAGAAACCAAGCTGAAGTGAACATGTGGCTTTATCTGTAGAAAAGCCGATGTTCTTACTGAAGGCATGAATCTCACTGACCCTTTTAGCAGAAGCCAAGCACACTAAGAAAAGTGTCTTGAGGGTGAGATCCTTCAGGGAGGCTGAATGTAATGGCTCAAACCTGTCTGACATCAGGAACCTTAGGACCACGTCTAAGTTCCATCCAGGAGTTGCCATACGACGTTCCTTAGAGGTCTCGAAAGACTTAAGGAGATCTTGGAGATCTTTATTATTGGAAAGATCTAAGCCTCTATGTCTAAAGACCGAAGTCAACATGCTCCTGTACCCCTTAATAGTGGGGGCTGAGAGGGAGCGAACATTTCTCAGATGTAAGAGAAAGTCTGCGATTTGGGCTACAGAGGTACTGGAAGAGGAAACAGATGCTGACTTGCACCAGTCTCGAAAGACTTCCCACTTCGACCTGGTATACTTTGATGGTAGAAGCTCTCCTAGCTCTCGCAATCGCTCTGGCTGCCTCCTTCGAAAAGCCTCGAGCTCTTGAGAGTCTTTCGATAGTCTGAAGGCAGTCAGACGAAGCGCGGGGAGGCTTTGATGAAGATCCTTTACGTGGGGCTGCCGTAAGAGATCTATCCTTAGAGGAAGACTCCTTGGAATGTCTACCAGCCATTGAAGTACCTCTGTGAACCACTCTCTCGCGGGCCAGAGGGGAGCAACCAACGTCAACCTTGTCCCTTCGTGAGAGGCGAACTTCTGCAGTACCTTGTTGACTATCTTGAATGGTGGGAATGCATACAAGTTCAGTTGAGACCAGTCCAGTAGAAACGCGTCTATGTGGATCGCCTCTGGATCTGGGACTGGCGAGCAATAGATTGGGAGCCTTTTGGTCAACGAGGTGGCAAAGAGGTCTATGGTGGGTTGACCCCAAGTCGCCCAAAGACTCTTGCACACGTCCTTGTGGAGGGTCCATTCCGTGGGGATCACCTGACCTCTCCGACTGAGACAGTCTGCCAAGACGTTCAAGTCCCCCTGGATGAATCTTGTCAACAGGGAGATGCCTCAATTTTTTGACCATATGAGGAGGTCCCTTGCGATCACGTACAGTATGTGGGAGTGAGTGCCTCCTTGCTTGGAGATGTACGCCAAAGCTGTGGTGTTGTCTGAATTGACCTCTACCACTTTGTTTCGAAGAATGCTCTCGAAACTCATCAAGGCCAAGTGGACTGCTAATAGCTCCTTGCCGTTGATGTGCATGCTCTTCTGAACTGAGGTCCAAAGACCCGAGCATTCCCGACCGTCCAGAGTCGCACCCCAACCCAAATCCGACGCGTCTGAGAACAACACGTGGTTTGGGTTCTTGACTGCTAGGGACAGACCCTCTCTCAGACTTATGTTGCTGTCCCACCAGTTCAGGCATGCTTTTACTGGCTCGGAGACCGGGATTGATGCAGCTTCTAAAGTCTTGCTCTTGTTCCAGTGAGAGTCTAGATGGAACTGGAGAGGGCGAAGGTGAAGTCTCCCTAGCGAGACAAACTGCTCCAGGGATGACAGAGTCCCTACGAGACTCATCCAACTTCTTACTGAACAACGTTCTCTTTTCAGCATGAGTCGGACTTTGAGCAGGGCTTGTTCTATTCGGGTGGCAGACAGAAAAGCCCGAAAAACTAAACTGCGAATCTCCATCCCCAAATAGAGAATCGTCTGGGATGGAATCAGTTGAGACTTTTCTAAGTTGACCAAAAGTCCCAACTCCTTTGCCAGACTCAATGTCCAGTGTAGATCCTGCAGACAGCGATGACTGGACGATGCTCTGAGAAGCCAGTCGTCCAAGTACAGGGAGGCTCGAATTCCCGATAAATGAAGGAATTTTGCCACATTCCTCATGAGCCTCGTAAACACGAGAGGAGCAGGACTGAGGCCGAAGCACAGTGCTCGAAACTGGTACACCACATTCCTGTAAACAAACCTCAGAAACGGTTGGGAATCCGGGTGTATAGGAATGTGGAAGTACGCATCTCGCAGGTCGAGAGAGACCATCCAGTCTCCCTCTCTGACCGCTGCTAAGACGGACTTCGTGGTCTCCATCGTAAATTTTGTTTTCGTAACAAAAACGTTGAGCGCACTGACGTCTAGCACTGGCCTCCAACCTCCTGTATGCTTTGGGACTAGGAAGAGACGGTTGTAAAACCCCGGTGATTGAAGGTCCGAGACTTTCACCACCGCTCCCTTCTCTAGCAACAGAGACACTTCGTGATGTAGAGCTTGTCTCTTTGACTCCTCTCGATACCTGGGAGAGAGGTCTATGGGAACTGTTACTAGAGGAGGTCTGCGTACAAAAGGTATTTTGTACCCCTCCTTGAGCAACAGCACAGACTCTTGGTCTGCACCCCTCTTCTCCCAGGCCTGCCAGAAGTTGTTCAGTCTGGCCCCTACCGCTGTCTGAGGACGTGGGCAGTCAGACTCTGCCACGGGAGGACTTGGCTCCTCTCCTCTTACCTCTCTTTCCCTCGGTACGAGAGCCTCCCCTGCTGGGAGCTCTGCCACGAAAGGGCGGGATAAACCTAGACGCAGGAGTCTCGATTCTGGGTCTCACAACAAAGGATGAAGAAGGAGCTCCCTTGCGAGCAGAAGAAGCCATCAGGTCAAGTGTGTCCTTCTGCACAAGCGAAGCAGCAATGTCCTTAATCAGCTGTTGTGGAAACAAGGCAGCCGATAAGGGAGCAAAGAGCAGTTCCGATCTTTGACAGGGAGTAACTCCTGCTGAAAGGAAAGAGCAAAGGGTTTCTCTCTTCTTCAAGACTCCAGACGTAAAGGTGGAGGCGAGCTCATTGGAGCCATCGCGGATGGCTTTGTCCATACAAGACATAATAAGTAAGGACACATCTTGGTCAGCAGGCGAGATCTTCCTACTTAATGCTCCTAGAGACCAATCTAGAAAGTTAAAAACTTCGAAGGCCCTGTATACGCCTTTAAGGAGATGGTCAAGGTCCGAGGAGGACCAACAAATTTTAGAGCGTCTCATGGCCAGGCGACGGGGAGAGTCTACGAGGCTTGAGAAGTCACCCTGGGCAGAGGCAGGGACTCCCAAGCCGAGAACTTCTCCCGTGTCATACCATACGCTCGATCTAGAAGCTAGCTTAAAAGGTGGGAAGGCAAAAGCCGTCTTCCCCAAACTCCTCCTGGTAACCAACCAGTCGCCTAGAAGACGTAAAGCCCTCTTAGAAGAGCGTGAGAGCACTAGCTTAGTAAAGGCAGGCTTGGTAGCAGCTAAGCCTAGCGCAAACTCAGACGGAGGCGAACAAGGAGCAACAGTAACAAAATTATCTGGGAAAAGATCCTTGAAAATCATCATGATTTTCTTAAAATCCATCGAAGGTTGCACAGCCTTAGGCTCTTCTACGTCTGATAAAACGTCCAAAGGATTATCATTAGGAGGAGGATCAGCAACGTCCTCATCTGAAAGAACCTCGTCCGACAACTGATGAGTCTCAAGCAAGGGAGAGACCTGCCTTGGTGGCAATGCTTGACAAGCAGAGTCCACATGCAAAGGAGCATCAGTAGCAGTCCAGGACGCTACGTCATGTAACTGCTTAACGGACTGACTAGCAACAACAACAGGAGCGGGAGGACGCTCGACGTCAAGTCGAGACTGCCTTGACTGCCTAGATTGAGCAGTTAAAACAACTCTTGACTGCGGTGCTTGACGCTCAACGTCAAAACAAGTCAACTTAGCTGGTTGGCGAACGTCCTGAACGTCAACACGAGCATGCGGCAGCGGCTGAACGTCCACAAGCGGCTGAAAGTCAACACGGGACTGCATCGAGTGAGGCTCCAAGTCACGTGACTGACGTGACTTTGTAACGTCAACGTCAACAGGACGAGCAAAGGCTCGTTTGGGCGGCTGACGGCCAGGATCTCGATCAGCGTAACGGCGAGGATCATCGTGAACCTGCTCAACAGTATACTCCTCCATAAGGGAGGCAAGCTTATTCTGCATATCCCGCAGGACAACCCATTTAGGATCAACGGGAGTCGGTACGGGTCGAGACAATAGTAACGTCTGTAACGGCAAAATATTGCCTAAACTAAGACTCTCGGAGCCCGTGTTACGCTTTTGTTTAGGCAGTGAGCAGTCTTCCGATGACTGCACAGGGTCAGAGCTGTCCCAATGGCTACAGCCAGGACGCTGGACCTGTCCTGAAGGGACTGACTTCCGCTTTAAGGGTCTAGAAACCTTGCTCCACGGTTTCTTACGCGAGAAGCTTTCGGATGACGAGGAGAAAACCGCCTCGCTCGTCTTATGGTAGGGGCGGTCTTGACGAGACACGCCCGAAACCATAGAGGGAACGTCTGTTCGTTGGTTAAAGCCTCTCGTCCCCATAAGTCCTACGACATTACTTCTCCCTGGTGCATGGGAGCTTGCAAGAGGTCTCGGACTAGGCGAACGACAAGCACGAACAGACGAACCCTCGGTCGCAACACTGATAACACTTTGCGCACTAATCACTTTATCCCCACGATTTTACATCCGCCATGGTTCATGAGTGCTAGTAGAAGGTTCAGGCACAACTACTACTGGGGAAGGATTAGGTTCAGGGGCATGGGAGGAGGAAAATTCTAATGATCTAGAGGAACTTCTCCTCACCCTATCTCTTTCTAGCTTACGAGAATACTTATCAAACTCTAGCCAGTCGAATTCCGAAAGTACCACGCACTCATCACACCGATCTCCTAATTGGCAGGTTTTACCCCGGCAATTAGAACACACGGTATGTGGGTCGAGAGAGGCCTTTGGAATACGTTTGTTACAATCCCTAGCATTACATTTACGAAATTTAGGAATTGGAGAAGGGTCAGCCATTTTGAAAAGTCAAAGAAAATCCAAAAACAATCCAAAGTCATCAACAATAAAATCTATCCAAAAAAGAGTTCAAGAGTTTTAATTGAAGATAAAAACACCTGCACTGCGAAAGCTCAAAACCAAAAAGAAGTACTTCACTAAGAATGACGAAAAACTCCAGGTCAACAGCGAGTAATGGAATCAACTTGTCGACAAGACCGACAGAGAAGAACTGGAGCTGTTTACATGTATATGCGGTATCTGGCCGATAGTTGGCGCTGGTGGGCACACCCGCAACCTTCATGGCGATCGCTCGCGAGTTTCTGTGTTTTTCTGTCGAGCCGTCCGAGACGTCAGCTATTATATATTCACCGGCTAAGTTTAATATTTAAAAAGTTATATTCCAAGACAAAAATTTACTGATGAAAGAATAACAAAAAGGGTTACTTAAATTATTTCTTTTTTTGCATCCATTGAAGTATAGTCGTCAGAGGTAAATGGTGTTTGGAAAAATGTAAACCTGGTACACAACTGAGCAGATGCAAGAAACCCTTACGAAGAAAAAAAATCATACAGTAATTGAAAGTTGCCAAACTCCTAATATTTTAAACCTATACATTCAAGTTCCTCACTTCACTGGAATGCAATTCAATGCCTGCTACGGTTATAGATTATAGATAAGGAAGGGCAAAGCATTTTTGGATAGAGAAAAAAAAAAAAATTTCTAATGCTATCAGCCATGACTATATAAAACTGAACCATCCCTAAACAGAGACCCATCCACTGATGCAAAACTCACCATTTTTCCTAATCAGGAAAGATGGAAAATGTGGAAGAAATTGTTCTGGTCACCAAACCATTCCTGCCACTAATCTCTGAAACCAAGTATTGGTAGACAGCCTCACGGGGCCTAAGATAGACAATCAAGAGGGCCTAAAAATGCCTTTTACTCTAATGATACAGTGGACAGTCTTCTTGTGCTTAGATGAAATACATGGAGACTTGGGTGAACAGCTCTCGAAACAAGTGTGAAATGATTGGTTCTGCAAGGGAACTCACTCATACTGTAGATTAAACCACTCTTTCCAAAGTTAAAAGGGAGGCACCAGTGTCATCTGGCTGTTCAAAGGCTCCATGAACTTAACTATCCCTGCCCAAACCCTGAAGAATAGAAGAAATAGATAAAGGTCCAGGTTTGACCAGTCCTGAAACAAGTAATCCAACTTGCATGGCAAGGGATCCATGCATACTAACATAAAACCTCAATCTTCCCATTGGGAAGTAATAATTTTGTCTACATTTGGGAAAGTGGCAACAGGCTGATACCTAGCAGTTTTATCTTTGACTGCAGGCCTTACATGATGAGGAATCATGCATCTGACCTTGGTGGGCCCTTCCTCTGAAGGCAGAGCAGAACAATTATTAGGCCTGTGAAAAACCTTCACACTCCTCCGTCACTAATAACTTCTGAACCTATAGATCCCCAAATACTATAAACAACTCCATGCAGACTATGCAAGAACTAGACTGCTTTCCATTCAAATACCTAACAGGTGACTAACATACAAATATCTGGACATATACTATTGATTTTGAAACCATGAAATACTTGTCCCAAAAAATAGACCTCACCAAAGTTCCTGAAAAGACAATGAAAAGAGTATTCATCATTTAGCATACAAATACTGATAATGCCCCTTTTGCTCCAAATCAGAAGGAAAGGATAAAAACTTAAAGTTTTGATTATGGTGGTAAACAAAATTCCTGTGAGCTAAAGCACCATAGTATTAAAAATAAAACAAACTAAAGACCTTCCCCATTAAATGAATCTTTTTATTAGCTCACCAGTTTACAGACACAACATTCTTGCTTAATTTGCTAGAACAAAGTGAATTCTCTGATGAACAGATCTAATCTTCCGCTTAGTCCAGGGCAAAGTCCACCAGATCCACCCAAGGTAACTCGCACGATGGATTCGATCAATGACTGAAGTCCTACGGTGGTACCCCAGTACCTTCCCCATGGTCATTGCACTCAAGTAAGAGTGCAAGGACCTTCTTTGGGCTCCTTACAGCAGTCCATATGACAAGAGTCTGAAATGTAATCGGGGGCCAATGATCGCTCATGCCAGTCAACGGCAATGAAAAGAGAACTCCTGGCATGGAAACCAGGAAAAAGAGAAGTACCAGGTACTTCTCTTACTGTGGGTTGGAGCAGAGGGAATACCACGGCCCAGTGCAGCAAGGCCCTCCAATCCATATTCTTGGTTTCTTGGTCACCTAAAGTGTGCATACAGCCTCAAATGATGCTAACATCTCTATGAACTGAGAAACTACATATCAATAGGAGGAGGAGGTAGCATTTCGTATCCAGGAAAAGAGAGGGAAGTTGCCAAACCTCCTCCATCAACATTAGAACAGAAAGTGTAAAAGGCAGTATACTTCTGTCCTGTCCAGCTACCAGAGTAGCTGGAGGCTCCGGAGTAATCAGGACCAGGGGTGGCCAAAACATGAGGTCGGGAACCACTCGGGTGGCATCAAGGCCCCCTCGAGAGAGTGGTGGTGTCATAAGAAGCCCTATTTGTGTGGTTTCAGGAAGCACAGCACTGGCGGACACTGTCACAGGGGATGGGGTAGGTGCACTCACAAGGTGCCACAATCACATAGGCACAACTACTGACACTGAGGGAGGACAAATAGGTTCAGGACTCCCTGGCACAAGGTCAGGGTGAATAACACAGGGGAAAGGGGTGGAAATCACTTGCACTGGGCCAGGGAAACATCAGGGCCAGGGGCAACACTCCTCTTGACATTATTCTTTCTTTTATCTTTATTGTATTGGCTGCTGGGGACACTGCTTCCAACTCCAGCAACTTACCCAACTTGCGATATGTTTCAAGGAGTGAAACATCAGGATCCTTGGCACCGGGGGAACCATCACATCCTTCACTACTGGCATTACTGGGGACAGTTTAGGCATGGATAAATACAAAGGAGGTAATGGGAGAGACGTAGCTTTAGCTATCAACCCCCTTAACAAAGTCATGGAGGGCCTACCTGAAAGAACAAAGGAAGACCAAGACTTCCTTAAGTCAAGCTCGTTATTGGCACTGTACAGTCACACAATGGCCTTCAGCCTATAAAGGAAAGTGCAAACACCAGGGGTTCTCCATGCACCAGCGAAAACTAAAACACCAGACGATGCCGATCTAGGTCTTCCTGACATCTGCAGTGTACCTCCTAGGGAAGCAATTCCCCCCCCCCCCCCCCCCCCCGAAGAGACAGAAGCAGTGAGGCTTCCCTGGAATCATCTTGGGCACTGACCGGTGTGACCCCAACAAATGCTTCTCTCATTTCTTCCCCTAAATGGTTTACATCCACCACTACACCATAAATCACGACCTGTTTTAAGGACAAATGAATGACTGCAAACAGTTATGCCCCTTACAAGATGCGCAGAGGGAGAGGGGGTCAAAGAAAATTGCAAAGTTTTTTCAGTTGTCTGTGCATCAGTACTAGACATTGGCCTAAACAATAGTGAAGAATCTTCAACTGCAAAGGGGAACGGCTCCATGCACCGCACCCTAGCCAGTTAGATCTAACTTGAATGACAGAGTCCAGCTCACTTGCAGGAATACCCCTGATTAAAGGACAAGAGTTTGTATGGCACATAGGAACAAAGGTGTAATTAGAACAAAATGATAAGCTAAGGGAAGGGGAGTCCAACACTTTGAACCATAAATTTCTTGGATCTTTTAACCAAACTACAAATTCATGCAGAGCTGGTCATGCCACAAAAGGAAAAGTTCTGTCAATGAATTAAGAAATGATGAAAGCAGTAGTGCAACAGAGAGCAAGCCCAGAGAGGGGACCGAACACTGACCAACTTGGCACAATGCACAGCGTATACGACTGACCAGTACCAGTGTCTCTTTCAGAAGTAACGAAATACCTTGTGAAAGAAAAGGTAGTCTATCCTCTAGGTAAATGGAGAGGGAAGGAATTCTGGTTTGTCAATTTCTTAGTAGTTGATACAGGTGAACAGTGATTAGTCCTGCCGCCCTTCCTGGATGTGAGCCATAGCACCAAGGGCATTTAGCTCTCTGAGAATAACCATGGGTCACATGCGATTGGCTGTCAGTGCAGCTGAAGGGGAAAGGGTACAGGAACCAAAACGGCTTGCCCTGATCCACACAGATTTTGGTTGTGGGTGGGATCCTTTCCTCTCCAAATAGATGAGAGATTGCTTGAAAGTATATTTTACCTTCTCTCTCAAGTTGGCATATCCAACACTCTCCTCGGTGTCTCTCTTCTAAGTAGCTAGTGAGTATTTTGGCTGCAAATTCACAAGACCGGATACAGTAGTATGGGTTGCAATTTTTTTTTTTTTAATTTTTAGACTTCAAGTTGCCACTTTCACTTAATAGCTTGTTCAATTCAGAAAGCAAATAATTATAATATATAATTCTCATAACAAATAGTGTATAGCTACCAACTTTAAAAGATCTATATCTATACAATAAAAGTAAACATGTATTATATTAAGTAAAGATGAGCTTATGACATCATACAGACATAATAATATAATTTTTAAAAAAAATACTCTTCATTGAACAGCTGTTATTTTGTAAAACATTAATAATACTCCCGTATGTTTATGGGCCATAAATAAGGATTGGAGATATTCGAGTCCCTCTCAAAATTTTCGTTCCTTTGTGATCCCTGAAAAACAAAAACAAAAATATATATCTTTAGAATATATAAACATTTAAAATACCTTAAAAATAAAATGCAATTATATGTCTATGAAAATGGGTTGAACAAAGGAAAACCTATCTTTGGCGAGGTTCTGTGGAGTTTCCAAGGACTTTCCTATTACAGGCTAGAATGGAGAATCGAAAAATACATAGCTACCAACGAAATATTGTCTCCTCTGCTCTAGAGCCAGCTTTTCAACATTTGCAACTTGAATTAAATGTGTAAAAGGGAGACCTAGGAGTCTAGGGCCATTAAAACTAACACAGAACCTAAAATGCAGAATTTTTATGGCAACGGATGAGTCATCACCTAGAATAATACTACTTGTGCACTGATTTGTGCCAAGCTATCATTTTCCAAACTCAAAGTGAGAATAAAATATTCTCCCTCCCTACATGAGGCTAGGGAGGAGGGAGAGAGTCTTGGCGACCACATAGTATCTTTCCCCAAAACAGGATTTTCCTCCATTAAAAACACATTTTTGGGGGGTTAGTATTCGGTGTGGTCCCCAAAGGACTAATACAGTAATACCTCAGTATTCGACCATTAGTCGTTCCAAAAAGATGATCGAATATCGATTTGTTCAAACACTAAATCAATATTTCCAACAACAAACAATATAAAAGTGAATAATGGATCCCAAACCCCATTTTATTCCCTAGTAGCATGATATATTTTGAAAAAGAATACCTTCTGAAGATGGGAATCTCTGCAGATATAATTATAGGGTAGACACGACACAAAGATTAGAAATTTACCTATCTTGAAGCTCTAAATTAGAGAGGGTCCCGACTCTGAGGAGGCTTTCCGTTCTAGTCTAAAAGTAGAAGACTCGGAGTCACAATTAGGAGACAGTCAGGAATGATGGGGATAAACTCTGGCTATCTCTCACACATAGCTATAAATGCAAATACTCTAAACTGTGATACCGCCTCCCACTCATCGAAGCAGGCAGCAATAACGAATGTAGAAATATTCACGCCATTATATATATATATATATAAATATATATATATATATATATATATATATATATATATATATATATATATATATATATATATATATATATATATATATATATATATATATATACAGTATATGCGTGTGTGTGTATGTACGTATGTATGTATGTAAGGTCATAATTACTTATATATATATAAGTAATTATGACCATACATACATACAGACGTACATACACACACACACACAGGCATTCTCTCATTAGGAAGGTCAAACGCCTGTGAGTACCACACGGACACAGGGAGCCAACCTTCTTCAGTATGATGTGTAAGGGTGATGAACATAGGTGGGAGGCCTTTGTCAAAGGCTCATTTCTTACATTTCGGTGAACGTTTATTTGGCGGATGCCAAACGATCCAGTGCTAGACGCCTGAATCTAGCTAACACTGAGGGATCAGTCATCTTAATATGAGGATAATTATCATGTTTGGCGGGAAACGTGGGCATTTGGCAAAGTCCTTTACGGAAGATTTCTGGGTAGGACATGATGTGGAGAGCGAGGTCGGAGGATGCCTGTTGAAGAGGTGTTGACGTGTAAGAGTCTACAAGTGTGAATTGACTAACTATCAGTGAGCAACATCAATCAGGTGGAAAATGGGAGAGGAAATCCCCACCAAGAATTGGCAATGTGATGTCGGTGACGAGAAACTTGCATTGATATATGGTGCATCTAAACGAAAATGCGAGTGTCTGGAACCCATGTGTGGGGATCGCAGATCCATTGCCAGCTACCAGGAGGACGTGTGCAGGCTTAGACAGACTACATTGAATCCTGAACAGTGGTTTTGGTAGATGATAACGGCAAGCAACCCTGTCTACCAAAAATTGCATGCCCATACCTGTATCATGTAAGAAGAAAAGATTGGTGACAGGGGAGACCAAAGCTACAAATGATGGCCTACTTACAGGTTTTTTGAGGTACTGACAACCATTCACACATTTCTTCACAACAGGTCCGAATCTGGGGTGGTAGTAGCATAAATGCGGCCGACGGGCATCAGTAAGTGGCTGTAAAGGTGGTCGTTTGGGGTGTGAGCGAGGGGTGGCATATGTGGGTGGAGGGCGGACAAAGGTCAGGCACGTCTCAGGGTGGGCATCTGTGTCCTACTGCATTCACATTGGCTCCAGTTGATGTTGAATAGTTGTCCTCTTTGTCAGAAGTGGAGGTGTAGATAAAGGTCTTGAAGGTGGTGAAGTGGCTGTTCATAAGGGCATCGACTTTGATTATCAGGTCCTTCATGAGGAAGGTATCAACATCAGGGATGGCAGCATGTACAAGTATGGGCATGTGTCATACCCACGGGGCACAAAGTAGGATCACCTGCCAAGGAGAACCATGTGGGGTAGTTTGCAGGTGAGTGGTAATGGTCATTTTCCAGAGAGTGAGCAGTGTGTTTTGGTCTCCCAGCAGTTGTTGCAAGAGTGGAAAAATTTGGCTATACAGGCAGCCTGCAATGGCAAGCACTGTTCAAGGAGGTATGTTTTAAGGGCATTGTATGCTATTGTGATGTGCCATTAGTCGCAAAGCCAATCCTAAGATTTCCACCGGGAAAGTGTCCTCGGGGATACCTGCGCGAACACAGTTTGCTTTGGTGCTTGAGTGAGTCAGGCTCTTGATGCAAAACTGAACTTCAGCATGCTCGAACCAGGCTAATGTTTTTCCCAATGGCGAAGGGCGGCAGTTTCATTGAGACAGCATGTGTCGAAGAATCAGGTTCGGTGGGCGGCATTATAGCACGTGGGGCACAGCAGTCAGAGGTAATTGGGGAAGGAGATAGTCACTCCAGGGTCACCAATTGTGCAAGTGAGCAGTTAAGTGATAACTGAGAGGCAAGGTGAATGCAACTAAACTTTAACAATCATCGAGTTCATGTACAAGGACTTGCGAGCAAGTATGTCACAAAAATTCAAACAAAATAAAACATGACCTAGAATTCTTACACAGGTTGGTCTATCAACAATGCATGGAAGAGCAAGTGAAATCATAAAAAATCAAAACTGATACAGTGTACAAGCGTGTGTAAAACACTATCGGTAGAGAGGTATAAACTTAGGCACGTCAGACATGCAGCAAAGATCACTATTAGGAACAAAGGAAAGAGCAAACATTTGGGTTACAATAGATATTTCTTCTTGAAAAATGGAAAGTCTAAGTAAATGCAGTAACGCTTACTAGTGAAGTCGTCTCCCTGATTATTAACGACATTCTTTCGGCAACGAATCTCTTCAGGAGAGAGACAGCAGTCATTACAGCCCTTCAAAAGGTTTGTATCTTTGTGAGAAAAAATTTCCCTTTACCATATGCTTTCATTTGATGTGCTTCGAGTACAGTGATATCTCTCAATACAAAAGTCTCTGTATACGAAAAATTAATGGTACGAAAAAAGATTCTCCGGGCTGCCAAGAAAATTCACGCCACCAAACTGTAAACTCGTCACTATTCTCCTGCTCTCCCATTGGTTATCTCCCTACCCTGATGCTAGTTACTGCTATAACATCCTGCTGCTCTCCTATTGGTGAGCGTTTTTCCCAGCAAGCATCTTCGTATCAAAGTCCCTCGACCGTTTCGTTTTGGCAGCGCTATCGTTCACACAGAATTTATGTTGATTTTGCTTTCATACTTATAGTTGTCCTGTTGTATTATTCAACTCGTACTGTATTAGCCATGGGTCCCAAGAATGTTTCTGATCAAGCAAAGAGGATACTTTCTATGGAGACAAACCATGAGATAATCAAGAAGCATGAGGCTGGCAAGCGGTTAAGTGTGATCGCTAAGGAATATGGCTGAAATTCATTGACAATTCATTGTGGTTAGTAGAGTATAGCATTATCATAAAATTTAATGTCGTGATTTTGAAGGGCTTAGAACAAATTAGGCGATTCACATGTAAAACTGACCCCAAATTAGGCGATTCACATGTAAAACTGACCCCATTACAGCCCCCCACCCCCAAATCACGAATCAACATTCACAAAATCACAGATTTGCAATATTTTCTATAGAGAAATTATCTACTAAATATTTGAGAAAATTTTATATATTTGCAAAATATTTTTCTTTCATTTCAGTATATAAATATCAGATTGTGACATATTGTTCCTTTTAATCTCATGCTTATTCATTTATATTACAGTAATCTAATATCAATAAGTACACTTTCAAGTTAAAAACAAAATAAACATTACTTTGTTGTGTGCTATGTATAAACACACCATGCTAATATGCATATCAAACACATTAGTGATATATTTTTCTTTCATTTCGGTAGATAAATAACAGATCATAATATATTTTTTTCTTTTAATCTCATGATAACTTATTTAAAATTACACTAATAAGTATATTTTTCAAGTTAAAAACCACAATGAACAGAACTATATTGTTTGTACGAACGCACAATGATACTACGCATATCAAACACGTAGCGATTAATTCTTCTATCATTTCAGTAAATAAGTAACAGATCATCACATACTTTTTCTTTCAACCTGATGATTAATTATTTACAGTGATACAAAATTAATTGGATCTGTAAGGGCTTTTATGAAGTGATTTTTTCGTGTAGCGAGTCGCCTTTCACATGTAAATAGCCTAATTCGTTCCAGACCCTAGAAAAACACCACATTAAATAATTATATAAATGATATTCAGCCCTAAATGTACTAAATATATGAAAAGTACTGTATTTTGATCATTTAATAATAAAGTAACATTGATATTCTCAAAAAGTGTTTTTATTAGAGCTAACAGTAAAAATACAGTAACAAAAGTGTCGAACCTTACCTTTGGAAGGAGGCGATGTCCGAGAGCAAAGTGTGGGGTGGTAAAGGAGGATGAAAAGGGCGGAAAATGTTTACATACAAGTGGCAGAAAGCTTAAGCACTTAACAAAACAGATTTATAAATGACAGGCAAATTTCCCCCTCGAAGCGTAAACGCTATGTGGGGTGCAGATAGCCATGTGGCTGTTAATGCATGCGTCCCCTGTTGATATATGATATCCTAGAAGGACACTTCTAGGGTACTCGCACCATAAGTTAGAATTCTATGAAACCTTTAGCTTAATTCTCTGGGAATATCTATTGTAGTCATATATACCCAAAGGAAGCTACTGAAGGAACCTTCCATCAGGACGACATGGCCATCTCACCCAAATGACAGGCAAACTTCATTATAGTACTCAAGCGCACGATCTGTGAGAATTTTTTCTGGGTGTCTCTTTTCTACGAGAGTGACCATTTTAAAGTAGCCATCTAGACCCTCTTTAATTTCTGGCATTGTCAGTGGCTCATCCTCCTCTCCGTCGCTGTACTCTTCCTGAACGATGTTCACTCGCATGGCCTCCAACTCCTTCAAGTCATCTGTCGTAAGTTCCTCTTGGTGCTCCTGGACAAGCTCATCAATGTTGGCCTCATCAACTTCCAGAACAATGGGCTTCCCGAGTGTAACGATCTGGCCAACTTCAGATTGAGCGTCAGGTTCAGAATCGTCAACATTTTTGGAATCATCTTCAGTTTGGTCTGCGTGGAAGCCCTCGAAATCTCGTGCGGAGACGGCATCAGGCCACAGCTTCCTCTAAGCAGAGTTTAAGGTGCGCCTCGAAATCTCCTGCCAAACTTTATCGATCTTTTTGAGGCATATGACAATTTTAAAATGCTCCTTCCAAAATTGACGAAGAGTGAGGTTTGTGCTCACAATGATTTCAAATCATCTCTTGAAGAGATATTTCGTGCAGAGTTTCTTAAAGTTGGAAATCACTTGCTGGTCCATGGGCTGGAGGAGAGGGGTAGTGTTCGGTGGAAGATAGAGAATCTTGACGAAGGAATATTGTGGTGCAATATCTTCATGGAGGGAAGGAGGGTGAGCAGGGGCATTGTCCAGTACCAGCAGGCATTTCATAGGGAGGGGCTTCTCTTCCAAATACTTTTCCACAGTCGGACCAAAACAAATATTTATCCACTCGATAAACAATTGTCTGGTTACCCAGGCTTTCCCATTAGCCCTCCACAACACGTTTAGACTTTCCTTAGTGACTTTGTGGGTCTTGGAGGCTTGAGGAGCATCGGAGTGATACACCAGCAGAGGTTTCACCTTGCAATCCCTACTGGCATTTGCACAGAGTGCAAGGGTAAGCCTATCCTTCATAGGCTTATGCACAGATATCCTCTTTTTTCTGCCGTGATATACATTCGAAGAGGCATTTTTTTTCCAAATAAACCCCAGTCTCATCACAATTGAAGACTTGCTGGGGACTGCAGCCTTCCCGGACAGTTAACTCGTCGAACATCTTAACAAACGCTTCGGCCGCTTTCATGTCCGAGCTTACAGCCTCCTCAAGACGCACCACCGAATGAACACCTGAGTGTCTCTTAAATTTTTCAAACCACCCACAAGAAGCCTTGAACTCTGGGGGTTCCGGCTTCGATGTTACTTCTCCTGCGTCGGCTTCGGCCTGAGCATGCATGAGATCACCGAAAATGGCGCTGGCTTTCTGGCAGATTATCACTTCTCTAGCCATTGCTTTGTCCTTTATCCAGACAAGCAGCAGTATCTCTATATCCTCATGGAGGTGGCTCCTCTTGCTGGAGAAAAGTCATGCCCTTAAAAGGTGTTGCTGCTTTGATAGCTTCCTTCTGCTTTAGGATTGTTCCTATCATAGATGGATTTTGGCCATACTGTATTTCTTCGAAAGCATACTTAACCGCATGCTGGCCTCGTATTTCTTGATTATTTCCATCTTCATCTTCATGGAAAGCATCATCCTCTTCTTTCCCTTAACATCAGCGACTTTCTTGGGACCCTTGGCTAATGATATATCGTAGGATCACACACGATAATAGCACGTACAGTAAAATTGTTACGAAAGTGAAATCGCTAACACCAAGTCAATGCGTACGATACCGCTGCCAGAACGAAAAGACACAGGAACGCCAGTCCGTAGATGCACGATGGGATACAGTAGAGTAGATGTTGACCAATACGAGAGCAGGATCTCATGGTGGTAACTAGGATCCAATTAGGGAGAAAACCAATGGGCACGCAGGAGGATGGTAGCGAGTTTACAGGCTGGCGGCGTGCAAATTTTAAAATCCGTCTTAGATACGGTTGGGCTCCCGCTCTGTACCACCTTTCGTTGTCCGAAACATTTTTCATGATCCGAGTCATAAACTTCTTCACATTTCCTTTCGTGAGGTGAAAATTTTGTAAGCCGATTCTTTCATAGATAGAGGTTTGACTGTACTGTACTATACAATAAATTAACAACTATTAAAAATATGAAAGAGGTTTGTTTATGTGTGATAGAAAAGAAAGCTCTCTACAGTAAGGGTAACTGTAATAAAGTACAATACTGCATATGTACAGCATTATACTGTAAGTACTGTGTTATGGTAGTTTGTTATTAGTGTTTATTCTTAAAACTATTCTTGAATTATTCTAAATTGTTTATAATATTTCTTGATGTTATTAAAAGCTTTATATATCAAAATAGGCAGTTAAAAGATTGTTTAAATGACGTTTGAAATACAGTATTCACATATTTTCCCTTTTTGAGGGGGTTCTGGTCCCTAATCCCCCCAAATCAAGGAAGGGGGACAATATATGAAAAATTCATGATACGAAAGCCGCTCTGGAACGAATTTTGTATCTAGAGGTATTACCAGGCTAAAGCACTGAAAAACACAAAATCAAACACATAAAAATTGGCCTGTTGGTAATGTCTCTGTCTGGTGATCGCCACACTTGGGTTCGAGTTCCACTCAAACTCGTTAGTTCCTTAAGTGACTGCAATCTCACCTTCCTTGTGAACTAAAGATAGAGTGTTTGGGGGAGTCTATAGGTCTACCTGGTGAGTCATCAGCAGCTGTTGCCTGGCCCTCCCTAGTCCTAGCTTGGGTGGAGAGGTGGCTTGGGTGCTGATCATATGTATATATGGTCCATCTCTAGGCTATTGCCCTGCTAGGTAAGGCAATGTCAATGTCCCTTGCTTCTGCCATCCATGATTAGCTTTTAAACAATTGCAAAGAGCAGGAATCAGCATGACTTCACTTTTAGTGGACCAACAAAAGTGATGTGATATAGTAGGGCAGTTTGCTGACGACATATTCCTATTAAAGGATGATGGTTTGTATTTGTGTAGGATCTAATATATCATAGGAAAGAATTTGTATCATGCTTTTATTGAATGTAAAAATACTTTGTGCTGAATTTATGTGTCACAAATCATACCTAAAGTTTTCAAAAGGATTTCTTATTGTTAAAATTATCTATCATTAACTTGAAACAGAAGTTTACCTTTTTCCCCTTCCTATACGATGGTGGTGTATATTCATCACCGTCGTCTTCATCACTAGATGACATAAATGAATCGTCGTCATAATCGAGAGGAAAATGGCTCTTAGGTTTAGAGTATTTCTGAAACAAAAATGAGTAAGAGTAAAATCCAGTCAATGCCCTAGGCAAAACCATGCTTACCATAAACTGGCCTTTTCATAATTATTAACATGACAAATTCTTAGATAATTTGTATTTTTCCTAACTATACAAACCTTAGCTATTTATTAGGGGTTATACTTTCGGCAGAGCTGAAATGATGAGCCATTGAAATTTAGTGAGGGTTAACTACCCACACCGATAGTTAGCGGGGGTAGAGGGGGGTAGCTTGCTACCACTCCCCTTCACACACCTGTGATTTAGTCACTTTGCTTGGAGGTAGGACTTCAAGGGGGATAGGGATGGCAGACAAGTTTGTATAAATAGCTAAGGTTTATATAGTTAGGAAAAATACAAATTATCTACGAATTTGTCATTTGTTCCGTAACTGGAATACAAACCACGCTATTTATTAGGGGTGACTCACCCATTAGGATGGGTGCACGTCCCTGCCAATCTGGCTTTTGGCTTTGCCCCGGGACTCCTTATCTGGGTATGTTAGTACTCAAAAATAAGGAGTCCCTGCCCTCGCTAAACCTTGCTACGCAAGGTCCGCGGCCTACGCAAGCTGTGTGTTGAGACGTGTAGAAGTGTGACTGTCTAGGTAAAGTTATTCTGAGTCTATGTAGGACAAACCTGAAGTAACCAAGACTTCCCAATACCACCTCGCCAGGGTATGGGGACGCAACAGTATTAGCTTAATACTAGGTACACAAGGGAGCATGGTTTACCTGCAGTGATTTGAGGTCAGCTATGCAGAGAACGCAGGATGCTGCTTTCCCCACAAGAGGGTAGGATGAAAAAAAGAATAAGAGCCAGTGAAATCTTTTCATTCACACAGACTAAAAATGGGTAACAGTGCCCTCAACCTTCTGCTACTTGTCCAATAGGGAGCTTGAGGTATACAACCAACTGTTGTGCAGCCACCACCAGACCGATAGAGATCGTATCGAGTTCCTGTGGGTCACGTCTTGCAGGTAAAAGGTTGTGAAAGTCACCTGGAGCATTCACATCCTTTCTTGTAAAACCTGCATCACAGAGTAATCTGCTAAGAAGGACCAGGGGCATAGTTATGCCCCTAACACTGTGAGTCGTCATGTCGAGATGATGTTACGGTGATCCTCCTCTAGTCTCTCCCAGTGCTGACAAGAGGAGGGACCCGGGCAGGCTGTTGCCGTTTTCTTTAGGTAAAGTCTCATACCTTACCCTGGGTACAGTAACGGATGATCTGGATCGACCCTTACCTAGTTGAGACTTGTGTAGGATCCATCACCTATGGAGACTGTGTCTGGTAACATACTCAGGGACGAAACTGAACATTGTCTTTCACCCTTCTCAATAATGGGTGATGTTGAAAGAGACCATGAAGTTCCTTGACTCGTATGGTTGCTGTCCGAGTGTGTAGGAACTTTGTGTTCTTAAATCTGGAGAAAATTTGTTGCCTGGTGAAGTGGAACACAAGGAGGTCCCTTTAGGGATCGGATATTTGAACCATGTTCTGAGAGGAAGGTCTCAATTCCGACTGGGGAAAGGCAAGTTGTAAGTCCGTATGAGTTAGGAAAAGTCTATCGATGAGAGGGTGTCCCTTTCTTTCAGATTGAAGGTGAAGGCTCAAGGATGAGTGATCATCTTTACCTGTCGATACTGAATAGGGGGCCTTTTCCTCTTGCATATACTTGAGGATTCCGCTATTGCTAGAATCGAGGTATCGAGTGGAGAGACACTTTCACATGACGCCAACCACACAAGACAATATACTGCCTGGTAGACTGATGCTGAGGAATTCCTCAGATATCTAGACAACCTTTTCGCAAAAAGGTATTGGGTAGTCTTCAGGCGTATCATCATAGTAAAGCTATAGCTTGTGGTAGGTGTCGAAGTGGGTTGTCTGTTATGTGGAGAGAGTTCTCTTGGAGGCTCTATCAGGAGCTGCTAAAGTTTTTGGGACCGTTCTGCATAATGCCATAGCGGAGCTAGGAGAGTCCTTGAGAGGTTGACCGATGTTCTAGGGACAAGACGTAAACGACATTGTTGTACCCACAATTGTTGCCAGGGAGCCTTGGGGTCTAGGGCTGGTGAGCAACGGTAGCCTGAGATTCAGGAGCGTTGCGAACAGACCCCCTAGTTGGAAGACCTCGTAAAGTCGGGACTTTGTTGGCTACATGGCGATCCAAACTCCATTCGGTATACCTTATCTGAGATGCTGTGCACAGATTGTCGGCGAGCATGTTCTTCCAGTCTGGAATGAAGCGGGCTGATAGTGGTACCGAACAGACATTGGCCCATCTTAGCGTTTTTACTATTAGATGGGAAGATGCTACAAGCCAGTTCCTACTTGCTTGTTGATGTGAGTCTCTGTGTGGTGTGTGGTGTGTCGTCCATCACATCACTGAGTGGTCTGTTAGGAACCGATGAGACTGCTGAAGGACCGGAAAGTTGGCCTTCATCTCTTAAGAGATTTAAGTGAAGGTAATTTTGGGCTCTGTCCAGAGGGCTGAGGTCGTGTGGTGCAGCACTATGGTCTCTCCTTTCTTCTTTTTCCGACTCGAGTCTCCTGGAATGGAAGTCATTCTCGTTTCAAGAAGGTTTTTGTGGAGATTGGTGTTTAGAATCCTTCCCCCAGATGCACCAGTCTCCTGGGAGGGAAGTAGGGAAGATTTCCGTAGGTTTACCCTGATCACTGGATCTTGGTAAAAATACTTCAGAAGTTCCAGTGTTCATGCAAGGTTGCCACTGAGTCTGCTAAGGTCAGTCAGTCGTCCCGAGAAAACGGAGACAGAAGCTGATCCTGTGAGACCAGGATGGGTGTAGTGGAAAGACCGAAGCACAGTGCTTTGAACTGGTGTTTCTTGTTTGTCTAGACTGAATCTTCCAACCTTCCTAGATGGATGGTTTGGACCTGGGAGTAAGTGTCCTTTAGGTCCAGTGTGCAAATGAAGACCTGAGGTCTTAGCCCTCTATTGAACTCAAATATGGTGTGGACATCGACCCAAAGGGACAACTCCTTGGTGATCCTTTTACATGGAAGATTGTCGACGCTGGAGTCTTGACTTGTGTTGTAAAGGTTCAAGCGCAATACCCAGTGTAAGAATTCTTCTCTGAGAGAGAATTTCTTTAAAAGGAAGGCCACGCTTAGCCTTACCACACGCCCTGATGGGATTGATGCTATTCCTTAGAATAGAATCAATCTGGCGAATGTTAATCAAGGGTTAACTGTTGGTTATCGTGGTTACTGTGCAGTTGGAGAGTGCTCGCAAGCAGTTCCCTGTTGGCAAGCCGTTGATGAGGGTTGTCGAACGTTTACCAATCACTTTAGTGTGATGGCAAACGGCCAGTAGCTAGAAGTATGTTGTATAACTTCTGATCTAGGAACTACAGGAAGCGGTTGACTAGTAAGTTCGAGTCACAAACTGCTGGCAAATAAGCGATGAACAATGAATCGGTGGTCTGTGAGCCGATGGTGAGTTCGAGATCAGCAAGCTGATTATGGTCCCCCCTGTTTGGTCAGAGATGAGCAAGCTGAAGATGAGCTGGTCAGAGATCAGCGAGCTGAGTTCAATGATCGAAGAAAGATGAGCTGCCCATCGGTGATCTAGTGATCAGCAAGCTGATGACTGGTTATTGACTAGCAATTGGAGCTCGTTAGTCATTGGAGGGATTAGAGGTCAAAGATCAGCATTGAGTTAGCAATTGGCGATCTGGTGATCGGCGACCTAGTGATCAGTAAACTGTGAACTAGCCATCAGCAAACAGTGATCTAGAGATCAGTCTATTGATGCTTTCCTGTTTGCTGCTGGTGGTCTGTCAAGGAAAAAAGAAACTTCAAGAGACACAGACCAAGGATTCCCCGTTTCAATTCTCTTGTAGGATGGAAACTTCGGGATCTTGAATCCTTCTGTGGAGCCTTATTCCTCTTTTCTCGGTGGCAATGTTTATGTGTTTGCGGGGAGGAATGTGCAAGTGTGTAGGTGAGTCTGGAGCGATGACACACAGGATGATGCTGGTGCTTAATATCTGCCTGGAGAGCAGGCAAGCGCTGGTTCTTAGGCAAGAGCTAGTGCATTGGATCTGCGAGCCTTGACTCTTTGGCAAGAGCTGGCGCATGGATCCGGGACCGTAACTGCGCAGGAGGGTGCAGGAAAGTGAGGAAGAGCGCTGGCGTGCAGTAAAGCACTGTGTAGTTTTGTGCATTCTCCCTAGAATGCACCTTAGCGTGTGACTGGTTGCGCAAGAGTGGGAGTATTATCGCGTGCGTAAGAGTACTACGTGGAGACTTGGCGCGTGCGTGCGGAAGACCATCGGTGTCCGCACGTACAACAACGTCGGCGCTCGCGGAAGGCTGTGTGCACGCACTCGAGATTATTGGAGCGCGTACGCGCGAAGGCCATTGGCGCACGCCAGCGAGTAAAGCCGTCAGTGCACGTGCGCGGTAAACTGTTGGCGCACGTGCAGGATACCATCGGCGCCCACGCGCAGAAGGAGGTCGGCGCGCACGCGCGCGGGAGACCCTAGGCGCCCGCGCGTGGAAGAAAGTCGGCACGCACGGGCGGAACTTTTGCCGTGCGCGCGTGCAAGACTATTGGCGTGCGCGCAAGAGCACTGGCGCTTGAGGGCTTGGAAAATCATCGGCGCGCGTAAGTGTTGGCGCTAGCGCGCGCGGAAAACCATCAGCAACCTCGCGCGGAAGATCGTCGGCACGTGCGCGTCCCAGATTGTTGGCGCGCGTGTGTAAGACTACTGCTGCGTGCAGAAAACTATTGGCGCGCACGCACGTACAAGACTATTGGTACGCGCACGTGCTAGACTATTAGCGAGCGCGCACGTGCAAGACTGTTGGCGCGTGCGCACGTGCAAGACTATTGGCGCGTGTGCACGTGCAAGACTATTGGCGCGCGTGCACGTGCAAGACTATTGGCGCGCGCGCGCGCGGGAAACCATCGGTACCCGCGCGCGGAAGATTGTCGTAGCTCGCGCGCGTAAGAATGTGGGCGAGCGCGCGCGCGGGAGACCATCAGTACCCACGCGCGGGAGACCATCGGTACCCGCGCGCAGAAGATCGTCGGCACTCGCGCGCGTATATAAGAGCGCAAGCGCGAGCGTATATAAGAGCATAAGCGCGCGAGTATATAAGAGCATAAACGCGCGAGTATATAAGAGCGCAAGCGCGCGCGGGAGACCATCGGTACCCGCGCGCGGGAGACCATCGGTACCCGCACGCGGGAGACCATCGGTACCCGCGCGCGGAAGATCGTCGGCGCTCGCACGCGTAAGAATGTCGGCGAGCATGTGCGCGAAGATAGCGTTTGTAGGTTGGCAGGTCAGCTGGTAGGATGACCAGTGGCAGGACGATCAGGAACTGGGATGTGCCCTTTAAAAAAGGGCGAGCATCCACTGATGGGGACTGTAAAAGGTCCGTGTTAGAGTCCAGGACCGAAGTCCAAAGGACTAAGTTGCAGCACAAGGTTGCGCTGGTAGATCGGTAGATCAGCTGGCAGGACGATCAGGCTGCAATGGAAGGTCTGCTTGATCCTCCGAAGAGGTGTCTCTATGAGAGGCCTCTCACGCGAACGAGAGAGGTGAATACTTCGTAGAAGAGATTTGAAGACACCCATGATGACGCCCCTTAGGGCTGGTGGATCACCAAGCTGACCTTAGCAGTAGCGATCCTCCGAAGAGGAGTCTCTATGAGTGGTCTCTCTCGCGAACGAGAGAGGTGAACACTTCGTAGAAGAGACTAGAAGACGCCCATGATGATGCCCTTTAGGGCCGGTGGATCAGCAAGCTGACCTTAGCAGTAGCGATCCTCCGAAAAGGAGTCTCTATGAGTGGCCTCTCTCGCGAACAAGAGAGGTGAACACTTCGTAGAAGAGACTTGCCAAGACCGCGCTCCATCCCTGAAGAGAAACTCAGCAAGGGGGGAGTGAAGTCTGGGCGAAGGGCAGCAACAGCAGTCGGAGATGATGAATTTATTAAGATATGGGAAGTTCTCCCTCTGAAGGGAGAAACAACCTCACACCTGGGGAGGAAACTTCCCTTGGAAGGGAAGTTGTCGAACCTCCTTTAGCGTTCTAAGATGATCTGAAGTGCTGGCCATGTTGTCATTGGAGTACTTCTAAGAGAAGGGATGACGCCCATGACGACGTCCTCCGAGGGACGGCAGTGACAGCAGATTCCCAATGCATGAACAGAACAGCTCTGCTTCGTTGGCACTATTTAATCAAACGAAGAAAAACTGCATAGTTAACTGGGAAAAAAATTAAATAATTATTTAACAGAAATTCCCTAGGGAGGAAGTCCGAAGAGGAACCCCGAGGTAACAACATAAAATAAGAATTAAGTATTGCGCCCTTCCTTCCCCAGACGACATCCACGGGAGAAGAGGGGGGGGGGAGCGGAGTAACTGTAATAAAAACAAAATTATAATTATTCAAATAAGCTAAGAATATTCACTAATAGTGAGAACCACTGATCCTCCGAAGGGAAGTGTTCCCAACGGAGAAAGCTGAAAAGTTAAAATGTAATTAGATTTTCACTAAAAATAAAAATAATTGAGACAAACAAACGGAAGAGAGACCTAACCCGCGCACGGGAAAGGATCTTCCCCAATAGTACGCTGTTGTAATAAAGGTGAACGACCTCGAGAAGAGAGAGACCGTAGTCAATCTTTGAAAGGCCACATTCCCTTCGCTCAGAATCCAAGTTTCCCGTAGGAAAAGAGGAAAAGGCGAAGACAATAGTTGAATGAAGAGAGTCCAGGCAATGACGATTCCCCAGCGGCGGCCGAGTTAACGGAAATATGCCGACGGGAAGACCGATGGACCAGAGAGGGAGAGGTTGTTCCCCACGAAGTGCAACTGTGCTGGCCTTGCTACTACGGAAGTGTCGTTGTCGTATATGTATCACACACACAGCACAAATACTGAAAAGGAAACTTACCACATATCTATACATATATATATATACATAAACATAAAGAATATATATATATATATACATAAACATAAAGAATATATATATATATATATATATATATATATATATATATATATATATATATATATATATATATATATATATATATATATATATATATATATATATATGGATAAATATCAACACAACATCGTGTTCAAATAGAAATAAATTTCTACCTCATACTTGGGATCAAACGCTAGCCCCTTCTAATGAAAGGCCAGTTCGAAACCAACCATGTCACGAGAGCCCATAAAAAGAATTGGAACCTGACGCTAACAGCTGTCCGAGGATTTACCTGGCGAGACATCAGTCTCTTACCAGCGAGTTTTACCCAATTCCCCGGGCCACCACGTGACACAATTGGTAGTAATTCATTCAAATTACCCCTAATGAGTCAATATGGATAAATATCAACACAACATCGTGTTCAAATAGAAATAAATTTCTACCTCATACTTGGGATCGAACGCTAGCCCCTTCTAATGAAAGGCCAGGTCGAAACCAACCATGTCACGAGAGCCCATAAAAAGAATTGGAACCTGACGCTAGCAGCTGTCCGAGGATTTACCTGGCGAGACATCAGTCTCTTACCAGCGAGTTTTACCCAATTCCCCGGGCCACCACGTGACACAATTGGTAGTAATTCATTCAAATTACCCCTAATGAGTCAATATGGATAAATATCAACACAACATCGTGTTCAAATAGAAATAAATTTCTACCTCATACTTGGGATCGAACGCTAGCCCCTTCTAATGAAGGGCCAGGTCGAAACCAACCATGTCACGAGAGCCCATAAAAAGAATTGGAACCTGACGCTAACAGCTGTCCGAGGATTTACCTGGCGAGACATCAGTCTCTTACCAGCGAGTTTTACCCAATTCCCCGGGCCACCACGTGACACAATTGGTAGTAATTCATTCAAATTACCCCTAATGAGTCAATATGGGTAAATATCAACACAACATCGTGTTCAAATAGAAATAAATTTCTACCTCATACTTGGGATCGAACGCTAGCCCCTTCTAATGAAAGGCCAGGTCGAAACCAACCATGTCACGAGAGCCCATAAAAAGAATTGGAACCTGACGCTAACAGCTGTCCGAGGATTTACCTGGCGAGACATCAGTCTCTTACCAGCGAGTTTTACCCAATGCCCCGGGCCACCACGTGACACAATTGGTAGTAATTCATTCAAATTACCCCTAATGAGTCAATATGGATAAATATCAACACAACATCGTGTTCAAATAGAAATAAATTTCTACCTCATACTTGGGATCGAACGCTAGCCCCTTTTTATGGGCTCTCGTGACATGGTTGGTTTCGACCTGGCCTTTCATTTTTGTCTTTTAACTTACTTTTTCTTATACTTGTATATATATATATATATATATATATATATATATATATATATATATATATATATATATATATATATATATATATATATATATATATATATATATATATATATATATATATATATATATATATATATATATATATATATATATAATATATATATATATATATATATATAAATATATATATATATATATATATATATATATATATATATATATATATATATATATATATATATATATATATATATATATACATACATACATACATACATACATACATACATACATACATACATACATACATACATACATACATACATACATACATATATATATATATATATATATATATATATATATATATATATATATATATATATATATATATATATATATATATATATATATATATACAAGTATAAGAAAAAGTAAGTTAAAAGACAAAAATTAATGGCAGTCCAAAATAGCCGAGGAGGGAGAGAGGAAACAATTGCTCTTGCTCCGAGCCAAAAGTAAAGTAACCGAATCACAGGTGTGTGAACGGGAGCGGTAGCAAGCTACCTCCCAAATAGGCGAGGAGGGAGAGAGGAAACAATTGCTCTCGCTCCGAGGCAAAAGTAAAGTAACCGAATCACAGGTGTGTGAACGGGAGCGGTAGCAAGCGGAACAAATAAAATTTATAATTAAAAAGAATACCAATGTTATTTAAGGTCATTACTGTGAGAAATGTGAAAAAAAATAGAATTACAGAGACTTACCTTGAAGTATATTACAAAAAACTTCCAAACCCAAAATTACAATAATTTTAGTAATGTTATCAGAAATAAATTAGGCCTGTTGGTGAACTGGACATATTGTAACCTATATTCATCTAAAATTAATATCTAGTTTGTCAGTGTTAGCAACTCAATTGGGTGATACAGTGTCTCAATTGTGCAACTCCACTAGTGAAGTACTTTATTGAAGGTGCTGACCTTAACAATAAGAATTCCCAGAACATGTATGGTACTAGGTTTTCCAAGAGACTGGGAAATACATTTTTGACAGTAAAAATTGAAAATAGAACCTCTGTCATACTACAAGCCTTGTAGCAGTCTACTGGTAAATTTGCTCTCTGCTTCTTTTGTTGAAAGTAGGAGGAATATGATGAATTTCTTCTTCTTAATGAGTTGGTTATAAGAGGATCTTGGGGATGCAGTGGCTTTGGACATGGGTACTGACAACTAAGTACTAGGGCAAGGTCCTGCCACTAAGCTATCAGTATTAAGTTTGTAACTCTCAGACGAGTATAGACGACAGAATGCGTTTAACAAAGCCACTACAAATATGTTTCCCTGATCTTTCTTTGGAGCCATTACAGGGATTACAGCATGAGTAAAGGTAAGAAAAATGAACAATATGGAAAGTATTAAACAAAAAGATTGCAATGATAAAATGTTATGGAACCATAAATAGCAATCATTACACTATTACTTATTACAAGTCTGCCTAGGAAGACCAGTGGGGGCAGCATGCTGAAGACATACTCCTATCAAAGGATGATGGTTTGTATTTGTGCAAGAGCAAATATATCACAGGAGAAAATATGTATCATGCTTTCATTGAGCAAGTACAATTCCACTGTTGAATTTATGTATCATGGAATCATATCATTAGCTTTTAAGAAGTTTTCTTAATTTTCATAATCACCTACAATGAACTTAAAACAGAAGTTTACCTTTTTCACTCTCAATCTCAGATTCATATTTTTATACTTGGCGGGTATATACTCTATTTGATCTTCTTCGTGGCGTTCTACCCGATCCTCTTCAGGATCCTCTTCGTCACTTGATGGTATGATTAACCCTTCATCATCGCTCAGATCAAAAAAGCTCTTGGGTTCTGAGGATTTTTGAAATAAAAAAAAAAGAAATTGAAGAGAATTATCTTCAAATAATTCCAGTCAATATCACTAGCAAATCCATGCTCTGCATTTACAATAAAATGGCCTTTTCAGTCTTAATATACAAATTAAAATTAAAAAGAATATTAATGTCATTCAAGGTGATTCATGTGAGAAATATGAAAAAATAAATTAGAATTAGAGGTTTATCTTGAAGTATAATACAAAAATTTATGAGCACAGAATTACAATCATTTTTGTAAAGTTATCAGATAAAAAATTAGCCCTGCGGGTGTATTGGATATAATGTAACCAATATCAAGTTAAAAACAATATCTAGTTGGTCAGTCTCAGTATCTAAATTGGGTGCCTGAAGTGTGTGGCTCCACTGTCACACTACACAATTTGAAACAGTCTGCTAGTAAATTCGATCTTTTCTTCTTGGGTTGCAAGCAGCACAATAGTTTTTTTCTTAAAAACTTGGTTATAAGAGGTTCTTGGGATGCAGTGGCTTTGAGTGACATGGGTACTGACTAAGTACACCAGGGCAAGGTCCTGCCATCAGGTTATCAGTAGTAAGTTTATAACTTTAGGACAAGCAAACACGACAGAATTGGTTTAACAAAGCCACTATAAATGTGTTTCCTGTGCACAGATCTTTCCCCGGAGGTATTACTCGAGGGCTGTGGCACCCCTAGCAGCACCAGCCGAACTCGGTTGAGTACCTTGTCAGCCTGGGAGGAACGTAGAGAGGGGAGGTCCCCTTTTTTGTTTTATTTGTTTGATGTCGGCTACACCCCCAAATTGGGGGAAGTGCCTTGGTACATGTATGTATATATTACTCGAGGATTACAAAATGAGAAAGGGTAAGAAAAATGAAAACTAGGAAAAGTGTTCAAACTGCTCCTACTGTATTAAACTCCTTGATTTGTTGAATTTTACAACTCTTTGATGTAAAGCAAATAAGAATTACAGGATTTTATTCTAACAATTAGAATCAATTGTAGTTATCATTTAAATAAAAAGCCAAGAGAATTGTAAGAGGAGTCCAACGATATATAATCATGGAACTATAAACAGCAGTCACTCCACTAGTTATTACAAAACTACCTAGGAAAACCACGGGTCCAAATGAAAAGCTATTGTCAGTAATGTAAAAGTACTAGAGAAGACTAACAGAACTGTTAACAGTATAAAAGGTGCTGATAGCTTAGTTTTATTATGTGACGTTACATGGTGGGAGAGGGTTTATTGAACTTGCCTTTTTTTATTGCTCAGTCCACAGATTGCTGTGTGGACGACTGAATCTTTCCCTAAACATTTTATGCCTCTTTTGCTCCCTTTGTTTCCCACACCCATCCATTCCTTTTCTTTCCCAATACAATTTCAGATCCCAAATTTCCTATACTCTCCACCTTGATATTAACATGATCATGGTCCAGAAAAATCTGTGGTACTATTAATCTAGCTTAGTAATATTCTCTATCTTTGGTGCATCTGATGAACTTGTCTAACTGAACGATCCATAACAGCACTAGTGAGATAAAAGCTTAGCCAAAAATTATGACTAACTATTCTCAAACAATGAATGCAGATGATACAGAACTGAATCAGGCTACAAGGGGTTGGGTGTTGTAAATTCGATCGAGGCCTGATGAATGGTCTAGACCTACCCCCTCGAAAGGGTTTCTTCTGCCAGGGAGATTCCGAGGCGGTAGTCGTCACAGTCGAGGGTTTAACCTGCTTAGAAGACTAGGCAAGCAAGTCATTAGTTGACTTCTTTTCCAGTGCGGAGAGAATCTTGGCCACTATTTCTTAGGGAAACAGATGATCCTTGTCGAGAGGAGAAAACAAAAGTGCGGTCTTCTGAGGCGGAGCGACTCCTTTCGAAACAAAAGAACACCAGAGCTGTCTTTTCTTGAGAGTCCCGAATGCAAAGAGAGAGGCCAGCTCATCACAACTGATTTGTCAGCACATGACAAAACCCCAAGCCAGTACGATGCCAGGTCTTCCTGGAGAGTAGGGCAATCCTCTATCTTCATAGCGAGGGCTCCGAACGTTCAGTCCAAGAAACTCATAATATCTAAAATCTTGAAAATATTCTTTACCGAATGGTCCAACTCGGGCGATGTAAAGAATACTTT
This sequence comes from Palaemon carinicauda, assembly GCF_036898095.1. Classification (NCBI taxonomy): domain Eukaryota; kingdom Metazoa; phylum Arthropoda; class Malacostraca; order Decapoda; family Palaemonidae; genus Palaemon; species Palaemon carinicauda. The sequence continues at coordinate 620,563 of NW_027169369.1, forward strand.
AGCTGCTGCAAACGCGGACCTTCTAGTTGCATCCACCAAGCTAGAGAAGTCCCCCTGGGAGGAGGCAGAAAATCCCAGAGAGGGGGCTTCTCCGGTTATGTAGAACCTATACCTCTTCTTAATAAGCTTCAACGGAGGATAGGCGAAAGATGCTTTCCCAAGTTCTCTCTTGACCTTCAACCAATCTTCTATATCACGAAGGGAATGTTTAGCAGCCTTAGAAAGAACGAGCTTTGGGAGAAGAGGATCAAAATTCTTCCTTCTCATCAGGAAGATGGAAGCAGGCGACCTGGGAGCGGCTGCTACGAAGTAATCCGGGTACATGTCGAGAAGGTAGCGTAAAAGTTTCAAATAACACGAGAGAGGGATAGAGTCCGCTTCTAAGTCCTCCTCGTCATTCGAAGAGATAGGCGACAGAGACGGTTCTTGATTCGACTCATTATTCTTCGTACATTGTTTGTTTTCTTTCATCAAGTTAATCAGCTCTTGCAACTGTCGACGTAATAGAATCAGATTCTCGTCTTCTTGAGTTGAAGTCGAAGCAACTGGGGTCGTGGATTTCGACACAATCGCCAACGGAGGTCTTGTGCCAGTCGAGTTATCTGTCGCATGCGAAGTCGAAGGAAAAGTTTCGACAGCTTGATAAGTCAAAGATCTCGACGAACTCAGAATCGGTCGCTCCACAACCGAGTCGAAGGCAGCTGTCGCTGTCGTAAGAATACGAGGCGAAGTACATGTAGCTACACTACACGATGGGCGAGAGATATCTACTTCTCTGTTCCTCTTCACAGGGGGCAGAGACAGCACCTCTTCAGTCGAACGTCTCTTCAACGGACGTGAGACTGAAGAATCACGTCACTTACGACGTCTAACCTGCGACAAATCACTCGACTCTGTCAATAACTGATTACCGAACGACACACCTTTCCAATGGTGTTTAGTCGAATCCTGCTGTCGCACCACAGGATTGATGGAGGAAGCGACTGTCTGTGGGCAAACCCCAACAGTCTCCCTTGGACCTCCGGTATGTCTTTTCCCCGAGGCGGGGGAGCGGGACAGTGACCTTCGTCTAGGAGAACTATCGGGACAAACAGCAACCACCTCAGATTGCACTGCACTGACACTTTTCACTTTACTAGAAGTCTTTCTTATGAAAGACTTTACAGATAAACCTAACTGCCTCACTGTATTAGCTAATACATCAAATTTCTTTTCAAATTTAGACTCGAGGCTGGCAATGGTGTCAGGAGAAACTCCACAGGAGCGAAGGAGTTACAGGAGCAGGAGTAGGAGGACTCAAGATTGAAGTCATAATAAGAGGAAAAGGAGAAGGAATAGGAGCAGGAGAAGGAATAGGAGCAGGAGAAGGAATAGGAGCAGAAGGAATAGGAGCAGGAGAAGGAATAGGAGCAGGAGCTTCAATAGAAGAAGCTGAAGAAGCTAAACTAGTCTTACTTTCAGCTCTGAGAACCGCCTTCCTCTTCCTATCCTTAATTATCTTCCCCGAGTGAGAAACAAAAACTTTCCACTGTTGTTCCTCCAATCCTTGCATTCATCACAAGTAGATTCTCTAGAGCACTCAAAACCACTAAACTTAATGCACTTAGTGTGCGAATCATAAATTAACTTGACTAACCTAGTTTTGCACCCTCCGGCACAAAACCTAACTACCGAAGGACTAGAGTCCAACATCATGTTAAGACCACAAAATTGCAGAAAAGAAATTCAGCTTCAATCCTACAAACACAGAGTTGAATACTTCACCGATATTGGAGAGATAATACTTCCCAACAAATGAAGAAAAAAGTCTGCACCGACCACCGATGTTCACCAGAAGCCGGCAGAGAACAAATTGATGTTACCTGGACAGTTGTACCTGTAGCTCCCTCGAGTGGAGGGAGATAACGCCACCTACATCAGCGATGGCAGCGCCACCGCGGTAGTTTTGAATCTATTGTCTGCCATTTGTAGGGAACCTACAGCTGTATAATTGTTCGGTAAGACACTGCAATAAAATTGTCAAGTAGTTTGACGTAATTCTGTCCATGCACACACACACAAATAAATAACTGAACCGACTCGATTGCATAATCTCTTGGTGGATGTAGTAAGAAGATTTGGCATGTGGCCGAAACATAACAAATTTGAAAAAAAAAAAAAACGGCTCTGTTTTAAGGGAACAAATCTCCCCCATTGAAACTATTATTTTGGGGTTATTTCAATCTTCTTTTTTTTGTACCTCAGCCAATTCTCATATTTCAAAAACCATATTAAAGATAATTATATGATACTTTTTTATAGAATTGATTTTTTATCAGTCCTTATTTTCTTTATATTTATTGTTTTAAGCTTATTGGGAATGTTTATGAAGATGGCCATTTTCTTAAAATCCCTTCTATACATATTTAAGATACAAGATTTCCCATATTTTCTTATGTAAATGGTAAATATTTATCATAAACAAAAAAAAATAAGGTTTCATTTTTCTCAGTTTATAATCCATTCTGCAGCCCTCAAACACAACTTGAAGCATATAGCTATATGAAAATTTGGAAAGAAGCATTGAAATAATCGTAATGATTATAAAACCCTGCAGTAATCTATATTTAGTAAAATCATTTTTATTAGAGAATGGAAGAATATAGAGGATTGAAACTTATAACAACCTTAAAATTAACGATAAAACTGTATATTACCATGGATGATATTCCTGCTGCATTAGAGTCTGTATTAACGTTAGTTTCCAGAAGTGGTGGCTCAGGCTTCTTGTTACACTGGAAAAAAACAAATGTTTAAATCAGACTACGACAAAAACCCAACTGTAAACATTTTAAACTAAAACTGTAACTATGACTTGTTCCGAATTCAGAAAATTTCAATGCTTGAAGTTTATTGATTTTTCATTTTTTCTATTCAGTATAGAATGGCTTTTTATAAATCAGATAAATAATCGACAGAAGTAAATGGTTTAAACAAATCATACTGTTATTCTTTAATATTTTAAATTTTCATTCATGTGTTACCTATAGCCTTTTAAGCAAAATGTGTTATCCATCTTAATTGGAGCAAGAACAGCTTATTCGGTCTAGACAGTGAAGCAACTGCTTCTTGGAAGAAGCTAGAATTAGTCCATCATCAAGATACCTCATCAGATGTACTATGTTTAATTGGGCTCAAGATGAGATCAGATTAATCACTTTTGTGCACACTTAAGGAGTGGCAGACAGTCTGAAGCACAGGCTTTTCAAGTAGTGCACTACTCCCTCAAAGATGAAGAAGATACTTTTGCCGGACTGATGAACAGGTAATTGAAAATATGAGTCTTTTAGGTCCACTGAAAGATGAAGTCTTCCTTTCTGATAGCAACCGAGTTTGATGAACAAGCAGGTTCAGGGACAAAAGGTCGTGACTGGGCTCCAGGCCCCTGTCGATTTCTCCACCAAGAAGAGTCAACTGTAGAAACCTAAAAAACAGCCTTGAATAGTTACATGCAAATTGTTTCCCTTTATCATTTGTGCCTCCACCATCAAGGACAGAGCTTTCCAAGATTTTGGAGAGTACCTCTGGAAGTCAATAAGGCTGTAATTGAGGGGAGAACGAAGATTTACTAAGGGCAGGGGTTACCCATTCTAAAAAAAAAACTTCTACTACCCATGGCTCTACTACATGTACATGCTGCTGTCATATTGGCCAACGACATGACAGGAAATCTTCACAATACTGGCACCTGGAGTGGACTAACAATTTCAGTCTTCTCTTCCTCCCTTCTTACCTCTACTAACCCTCCCAAATTGGCCAAGTTAGGCACAAAATATGGAGCATTATCAGCACTTTTCTTATAAAAATATGCACCTGGAAGTCTTAATTCGACTTTGGAAGCAGCTAGTGCTTCCTTCAAAGCCAATCTTGAAGGTGTGAGAGAGACCGGAGGTCTCATCGCTGCTGTCTTTGAAGAGCCTGGACCTCTGAAGGTAACTTCACAATAGATGAGGGAATTTTAGCTAGCCTTCCTCCACCTCTCCATCTTCGCATCTACGTCCTCTTGAGGAGAGAGAAATGTAATCTCAAGCACCAAGGAGTTCAACTTGCTTGTAAATTCAGAAAATGGCCACACTCCACTTCATTAGGACCCAGTTGGTTTGCTAACACGTGTTCAAAATCACTGCCCATGATCCAGACACAATCAGCTTACTGTACTTTGCTAATGTTTCAGTATTTGACAAATCTGAGTAGTGGTGAAGTAGGTAACTATACCAAAGCACAGGCCAATCTGTGTAAAAGCCAGTAGGAAGGCCATGGAAGAAGAGGTTTACATGACAGCAGTCAAAATCTAAGAAGACTTCATCCTTTTTTTAGTCTCTACATGCAAGCTCACTAATGCAGACACTATGGGATTGATGACAAAGTACACAGAGTAACTTCCTCTGGCACACAGAATCTATTCTGTTGAGTGTGTGCTAGAAACGATCTTGCTCTGTTGGCTAGACTGGTGTGAATTCTCAGGCTAGGAGATCCGACAATTCATTATGTCCAAGGATTTGCAAGCCCTTTCTGACCATGGTAACTCAAGTGAGGTCTTTGATTTTTGAAGGGCGCTGATATGCCGATCAATGCTCCTTAAACACATTTTCCCAAAATCCACAGTAGCCTCTAAAAACATTTGTAAACGAGCATTTGTTTTGTGGATATTCTGCTTTCGCCGGTGCTGGACTGGGGTCGGGCAACCAGAAGACTCTTCCCTTTGACCAGGACCAGCGTAAAAATAGTCCACATAAGCTCAAAAGCAGATATATGCCCAAGAAAACTGCCAACTTGCCTGTCCATATTATTACTAGCTAAGCTACATTCCTAGCTGGAAAAGAAGGTTGCTATAAGCCCTTGGGCTCCGAAAGGGATAATAGCACAGCGAGGAAAGGAAATACTTTGATACTGTGCCTGGGTGTACCTTCAAACAAGAGAAATTTAATCAAGCCAGTAAAAGACCATGGTACAGAGGTTTTGACACCATCCATGGCTGAAGAACAATAGCTTGATTTTGGCGTTTCTACCCTTGAGTGAAGAAGAATTTTTCGGTTATCTTGGTGCAGTCAGGCATATGATTAAAGAAGATAATGTGTAAAGAAAATGTCAGACTATTTTATGTATGTGTACGAAAAGGAGATACGAGCAGTAACAAGAAAGTGATCCAGTATGAAAAAAATCTGACCAGTCAAAGGATCCACTAACTTTTTGGTGGTACTATCTAATCACGCCATTCACCATTCTGAAGTCGTAAAATTCTCTATCATTATTATAAGCTAAGCTACAATCAACAAAGACTTTGGGATTCTCACCTTTATTCATGGTTGTGTAAGATCTACTGCATTTTAGTGTGTTTTTGTTATCATGCATACCCACACGGCCCTCATTAGCCAAGGGCGACATTCCCTATACTAGGAATTAGTCCAGTCCCCCCGCTTAGAAATGAAGCAATCTTTACATCTTACCCGACCACCAAATACCAGCATACACAATCAAATTAAATCAAATTAAAAATTCTCTGAGATGTAGATATGTCACTCTACCCTGCTGCCTCCAAATATACCAGCCATGCAAGTTGTTGAGAGCTGCTGTTTGGTAAAATCCTATCACAAAAGGCTACCTAAAATCCGACTTAATTACTTCCATAAAATATATAATTACCTGAAAATGTCTCAATTCCTATAAAACTTTCTCTTGCTTTGTTAGATATTTCCCAAATTCCTCTATGATTTACTTGCAATTCACAGATCTTTGGAAATTCCTAAACATCGATCCCTCTGATCTCATTTGTAACCCTGATGGCCCCAGGCACGATGATAGACAAGATTTATTTTCTTTTGTTATTTCCATCCTTATTTTCTCAACTATCATCTCTACAAAATAATATTTTCATGTCTTAGATGTATATTTTATATTATCAATGTCCATTGTTTTTGTGAGTAAAAGTTAGCCTACTGAAGTTATCTTAATCTATTGGCATTGCATGCAGTATCTGGCATTAAGAGTGAATTGTGCATTTCCTATTTCAAAGCCCACTGAAATACCCAAAACCAGAATTATCCAGTTCAAAGATCAATGAAAGCCCATGTCACACGCAAGGTAGGAGACCCGAAGAACAAACAACTTAAAAATGTATTTAATTCTGGTCCATAGTAACCCTAAAGTCCCCTGCAAGAGGATCGCCACCAGCCCAGAAATTCTTGACTCTGGTGCAGAGGAAAGTGAAGAACTTGTACCCCCTTCCCTTGTCACATTTTGTTCCTATTTCATCTGTTATTATTTATAAACTTCTCTTGTAGTGTACTTCCTTATTTCCTTTCCTCACAGAGCTATTTTTCCTGTTGGAGCCGTTGGGCTTATAGCATCCTGCTTTCCCAACTAGGGTTGTGGCTTAGCAAGTAATAATGATAATAATAATAATAATAATAATAATAATAATAATAATAATAATAATAAGAAGAAGAAGAAGAAGAAGAATGATCGATCAGTCTGATACCCTGGAATCCTAGTCATGTTACAGTACTCTTTATGGTTTTGTGGAAGGATCAGCAATGTACCAAATCCTCTCCCTCGGGAAGGCGTTGAGGCAAGAGGTACAGACAAGCCAGCTACCACTCACCAATCTTGCAAGAGGGGAGGCCTGAACATTATCAATCAGGATACAGAGCCCTTCTCTATGCCTCTCTTGCCCAGGAGTGTTCCCGGGTCCCTTTAATGACTCCTCTGCGAGCATGAACATTGCTACCTGCACTAACTTCAAAGGATACCCTTTGGGAGATCTGCTAAAGGCTTTGAGTCCTCCGAGTGGCCCTCTTGCTCTTCCGAGCAATGAGAACCTTCCTTTTATGTGCAATTGTGAAGAAGGTAGATAAGGATTCCTGTCGTCCACCCTTTACAACAGACTACCTGACAAACAACAGTTACCCATGATCACCTAGACCGTCACAGGCACCATTCTCACCACTCTCACGATCTCCATTCTCACAAACACCTCCTTGAGTGCAATCTCTACCATTTGTACTAACCTCTCCAAGCAGATGATCGTCATGCATCATATCCCCGCGTTTTAGGTCTCCAAAGGAAAAGAATCTTCATACTCAACATATAAGTAATATGAACCAACGACTATATTCATGAAAATTATTGTTTTTTTACAAAAGATTTATAAGTAATGTGACCCAAAGGTAAGAGCCATCAAAATGACATTTTTACATATGCTATTAATAAAGCATGTGGTGATTTAATATCTATGTCATAAAAATTTTTTACGGTATAAAGATAAAAAAAAAAAAACTCATAATTACAATACCTGGCTTAGTTGTCTTCTGCGTATCTTGGCCCACATTCTTACTATGTGCAATGAAGGATGCCATGAGCCTACAGCTTCTGGAAACTTAAAGACAGGCAATAACTTGATTTGTAAATCATCATCAGAACCTTCATTATTGTGTAACGACTCTTCCTGGACTGCTTGTGTCTCTTCTGCAACACTGTCTTCATGATTTTCCTGGACTGCTTGTGTCTCTTCTGCAACACTGTCTTCATGATTTTCCTGGACTGCTTGTGTCTCTTCTGCAACACTGTCTTCATGATTTTCCTGGACTGCTTGTGTCTCTTCTGCAACACTGTCTTCATGATTTGCTTCTAGAGTGGGAAAATCATTCAATTCTCTTTCATGTAGTAGCACTGGGTTAGTATCCTCATCAAAACTTATTTTCCTTTTGTTAAACAATCTTTTAGGTCTCCCGACCTTTTTTAGTCTTATTATTCTAGGCCTTCCACGACCACGTCTAATAGTTTCTGGTTCACTGATATCAAAGACATAAGATGGCCCTGGTTTTTCAATAGTGTCCATACTTTTATCTAATAACTCCTTTTTTCTATCTTTAGAGATCTCGAGTGAGTTGGATTTTTTTGAACTTTGTGTTTTCTTTGTTTTTGTATTGTCTTTCTGTTTTCCTATTTTTGTAGTGAATTCCTGTGATATATATGTTTCTTTTGCTTTTCTACTCGATATTTTGGGCCTTAAACCTGTTTGTTTTGATTTTATCAGGCCATCATGTTTTTCTGTTCTATGCAAGGAAGCTTTTTTTGGCCTTCCACGGCGATTTTTTGCCTGGCCATCTTGTTTTTCTGTTCTACACAAGGAGGCTTTTTTTGGCCTTCCACGGGGATTTTTTGTCTGGCCATCTTGTTTTTCTGTTCTACACAAGGAGGCTTTTTTTGGCCTTCCACGGGGATTTTTTGTCTGGCCATCTTTTTTTTCTGTTCTGCACAAGGAGGCTTTTTTTGGCCTTCCACGGGGATTTTTTGTCTGGCCATCTTTTTTTTCTGTTCTGCACAAGGAGGCTTTTTTTGGCCTTCCACGGCGATTTTTTGTCTGGCCATCTTTTTTTTCTGTTCTACACAAGGAGGCTTTTTTTGGCCTTCCACGGAGATTTTTTGTCTGGCCATCTTTTTTTTCTGTTCTACACAAGGAGGCTTTTTTAGGCCTTCCCCGTGGATTTTTTATCTGGCCATCGTGTTTTTCTGTTCTACACAAGGAGGCTTTTTTAGGCCTCCCCCGAGGATTTTTTATCTGGCCATAGTGTTTTTCTGTTCTACACAAGGAGGCTTTTTTTGGCCTTCCACGGGGATTTTTTGTCTGGCCATCTTTTTTTTCTGTTCTACACAAGGAGGCTTTTTTAGGCCTTCCCCGAGGATTTTTTATCTGGCCATCATGTGTTTCAGTTCTACACAAGGAGGCTTTTTTAGGCCTTCCTTGTGGTTTGTATTTTATCTGGCCATCATGTCTATTCTTTTTGATAAACTTCTGTGGTTTTCCAGGAGACTTTATCTTATTGTTTCTTATCCCAATTACTGTGGACTTTTTCCATCTTTTATTTCTTTCCTTTTCTTGTGATTCACCCTCTATTCTAGATTGTTGGGGCCTATCTTGGATTCTCTTTTCTCTAAATCTATTAAATTTCTCCCAATTCCCTTCCTTTCTCAAATTTTTCCTCTTTTCAACCCTACTTTGGATTTCTACCCTTGCATACTTCAAAGGCTTACCAACTTGAATTCCATCATTCAACTCCTTTAAGACATAATCGTCAGATAGTCCTAACTCTCGTTTGCGTTTAGGAAGAGTCTTTTCAATCTCTCCTTGAATAGAATCTTCACATACAACATTACTGTTGTTTCTCAATGAGTCCACTGAAGTCATTTTTTCATAACTTTCTACATTTTGAGTTTCATTAACAGAGCACTTCTTTTTAACTGGCTGGTTAAGACTTTCATCAATAGAGCTTTTCCTCTTAACTGGCTGATTAACCTTTTGACTTTCATTAACAGAGCACTTCTTTTTAAGTGGCATGTTAAGACTTTCATCAATAGAGCTTTTTCTCTTAACTGGCTGATTAACCTTTTGACTTTCATTAACAGAGAACTTCTTTTTAACTGGCTGGTTAAGACTTTCATCAATAGAGCATTTCCTCTTGACTGGCTGGTTAATGTGACGAGCCACAAATGCAAGTGCAATTGGAGATACTCCAAATAAAGCTTGCATTTGATCTGTAGAACTTATGTATGGAGAATCCTCTACAATTTGATCTTCTTCACACCTATCACGCGAAATATGTCCCAACTGAAAAGAAAATTAACAATGTTACAGACTTAATATATATATATATATATATATATATATATATATATATATATATATATATATATATATATATATATATATATATATATATATATATATATAAATATTATATAAATATACATATAATAAATCAAATTCTCCAATCAATTTGTATTTTTCCTAATAATGCAAACCTGAGACCTTTAATAGGAGTACGACTTCAGTGATGCTATAAATAGCCATTAAGAGTTTAATGAGGACAGGGTGGGGGAAACCTCCAACCCGCCCCCCACCCAACAGGTAACACTCACAATCCCTTTGACCTTTGGCCTAGGAGTAGTGAGGTGGTTGAGGTGTGTAGTATAATAATGTTCATAAGTGACGATACAGTGCATTTTCAGTTTTGGACAAACTGCCAAACTCGAAAGCAACATCTGACAACTACAGCCGCTCAGGCATCAAGTTCCCGTAAAGTAGGTGATTCAGAGGGGCTTGTTATCTTTCAAATTATCATATGGCTTACTTGTAATTTCAGGTTGGTATTTTCTACTGAAAAAATATTAAAAGGGGAAAACTAAATCATAAAAATCATATTTGTGGTTTCATTTTTCAAGCACTCATTAAGAATTAAATCTCAAAACTAGATCTATTGGCCAGAAAATTTTATTTTAGAGAAAGCTTACTTGACTTGCATAGGATAATTATTGATGAAAATATATTGTTATTTAACTAAATGATGAAGGATAAAATTAATAAAAACAGGATAATCTACTTATCAATGATGTGATTATCCTGCTCTCAAGTAGTGCATTGGGACTGTCCTTTTCTAGGCCAATACTTGAGGTCATCGTCTTCGTTAAAATGCTTGATCCACATGAATATTGTTGTCTGACATATATAATTTACAGCTATTTTCAATGCGGAAGACATGATTTTTATGCATCTCTATTATGAGTGTATAGTTACTGAAGTTTTTTGTCTTTCAGCTTTAGAATTTATGTTGCCCATAAATAAAGGACATCAAATAAATCCTGATGCTCCATCATCTTAACGTCAGCTAACCGAGAAGTACTCTAAATACTGAATGTCATCGTATGTTATCTGACAAGTTGCAGCAGTTTCCACAGCTTTTCAAGCATGTCAGACCTCCAAAGTCCGGGAGGTAAATTTTCTCCTGCTGTTATTGCTTAGGAAGCTTGCCTGTGAATGGTACACACATACATACATATACCAATGCACTTCCCCCAATTTAGGGGGGTAACCGACATCAAACAAATAAAACAAAAACGGGGGCATATCCTCTCTATGTTCCTCCCAGCCTGGCAAGAGACTCAACCGAGTTCGGCTGGTACTGCTAGGGTGACACAGCCCACCCTCCTACATTATCCACCACCGATGAAGCTTCATAATGCTGACTTCCCTACTGCTGCTACCTCCGCGGTCATCCAAGGCACCGGAGGAAGCAGCAGGGCCTACTGGAACTGCGTCACAATCGCTCGCCATTCATTCCTATTTCTAGCACGCTCTCTTGCCTCTCTCACATCTACCCTCCTATCACCCAGAGCTTCCTTCGACCCATCCATCCATCCAAACCTTGGCCTTCCTCTTGTACTTCTCCCATCAACTATTGCATTCATCACCTTCTTTAGCAGACAGCCATTTTTCATTCTCTCAACATGGCCAAACCACCTCAACACATTCATATCCACTCAAGCTGCTAGCTCATTTCTTACACCCGTTCTCACCCTCACTACTTCGTTCCTAACCCTATCTACTCAAGATAAACCAGCCATACGCCTTAGACACTTCATCTCAAACACATTGAATTTCTGTCTCTCCGTCACTTTCATTCCCCACAACTCCAATCAATACATCACAGTTGGTACTATCAATTTCTCATACAGAACTCTCTTTACATTCATGCCCAACCCTCTATTTTTTACTACTCCCTTAACTGCCCCAACACTTTGCATCATTCATTCACTCTCTGACGCACACCTGTTCCACTCCACCATTTGCTGCAACAACAAACCCCAAGTACTTAAACTGATCCACCTCCTCAATTAACTCTCCATTCAACATGACATTCAACCTCGCACCACCTTCCTTTCTCGTACATCTCATAACCTTGCTCTTACCCACATTAACTCTCAACTTCCTTCTCTCACACACCCTTCCAAATTCTGTCGCTAATCGGCCAAGCTTCTCTTCCGCGTCTGCAACCAGTACAGTATCATCCGCAAACAACAACTGATTTACCTCCCCTTCATGGTCCTTCTCGTCTACCAGTTTCAGTCCTCGTCCAAGCACTCGAGCATTCACCTCTCTCACCACTCCAACAACATACAAATTAAACAACCACGGTGACATCAAACATCCCTGTCTCAGTCCCACTCTCACTGGAAACCAGTCACTCACTTCATTTCCTATCCTAACACATGCTTTACTACCTTTATAGAAACTCTTCACTGCTTGCAACAACCTTTCACCAACTCCATATAATCTCATCACATTCCATGTTGCTTCCTTATTAACTCTATCATACGCTTTCTCCAGATCCATAAACACAACATACACAATCTTACCTTTTGCTAAATATTTCTCGCATATCTGCCTAACTGTAAAAATATGATTCATACAACCCCTACCTCTTCTAAAACCACCCTGTATTTCTAAGATTGCATTCTCGGTTTTATCCTTAATCCTATTAATCAGTACTCTACCATACACTTTTCCAACTACACTCAACAAACTAATACCCCTTGTATTACAACACTCATGCACATCTCCCTTACCCTTGTATAGTGGTATAATACACGCACATATACCCAATCTACTAGTACCATTAACAACACAAAACACATATTAAACAATCTCACCAACCATTCAAGTACAGTCACACCCCCTTCCTTCAAAATCTCAGCTCTCACACCATCCATACCAGATGCTTTTCCTACTCTCGTTTCATCTACAGTAGTGCTCTCCTCATTTCCTCTCTTGTAATCTCTTTCTCATTCTCATCTCCCATCACCAGCACCTCAACACCTGCAACAGCAATTATATCTGCCTCCCTATTATCATCAACATTCAGTAAACTTTCAAAATACTCCGCTCACCTTTTCCTTGCCTCCTCTCCTTTTAACAACCTTCCATTTCCATCTTTCACTGTCTCTTCAATTCTTGAACCAGCCATCCTTACTCTCTTCACTTCTTCCCAAAACTTCTTATTCTCTTCATATGAATGACCCAATCCCTGACCCCACCTCAGGTCAGCTACCCTCTTTGCCTCACTTACCTAGCGCTTTACCTCCACATTTTTCTCTCCATATCTTTCATACTTCTCTACACTATTACTCTGCAGCCATTCTTCTAAAGCCCTCTTTTTCTCTTCCACTTTTACCTTTACTCCTTCATTCTACCATTCACTGCCTTTCCTCGTGCTGCCTCCAACAAACTTCTTGCCACACATATCACTTGCAATCCCTACAATATTTCTTTTACTAACTTCCACTCCTCCTCTAAATTACCAATTTCTCTTACTTTCACTTCGTCATATGCCATTTTCACCTTTTCTTGATATTTACATTTTACCCCTGGTTTTATTAGCTCTTCAACCGTCACTAGCTCCCTTTTACATCCACCTACTTTATTCCCCAACTCTTTTGCTACAACTAATTTTCCTTCCACCAAAAATGATCAGACATACCGTTAGCTATACCCCTAAACACGTGCACGTCTTTCAATCTTCCAAACATTCTTTTAGTTATCAACACATAATTCATTAACGCCCTTTCTACCACTCTTCCATTTGCCACTCTTACCCATGTATACTTGTTTTTATCTTTCTTTTTGAAAAAGCTAGAACTTATCACCATCTCTTGCTCAACACATATCTACCAGTCTCTCACCACTCTCATTTTCACCTGGTACGCCATACTTCCCAATGACACCTTCTACCTCTCCAGCCCCCACTCAGGCATTTAAGTCACTCATGACAATTACATAATTCCTTCTACCCAGTCCTTCTACACACCTAGTTAATTCATTCCAGAACTCATTCCGCTCTTTTTCACTTTTCTCACAACCTGGCCCATACGCATTGATAAAAGCCCAACATTCCCTACCCAACCTAACCCTTACCCACATTAACCTAGATGATATCTCCTTCCATTCCACTACTTTACCTGTCATCCATTCACTCAGCAATAAAGCCACACCTTCTCTTGCTCTTCCCCTTTCAATCCCAGACACTCTACCAGACATTTCACCGAACATCACTCCACCTTTCCCTTTTATCTTTGTCTCACACAAAGCCAATATATCCATCCTTCTATTCTTAAACATACTTCCAATCTCACATCTTTTACTCTCTCTCGTACTACATCCACGCACATTCCAACACCCCAAAACTAGAGTGCGGGGAGCAGTCACTCTCCCCCCAGCTCCACATGTGAATGGTAGCCCTGATTTTATCATTCATATTTCAAAATGCTTTGTTTGATTTCATGGCATAATACTGAAGATAGCAAAGTTCTTACTAGTGAAGATTTTTTACATTTTATATTAGATATATTCTTGATATACAGTATGTACTGATTTATTCTTATAATTTAAATAGATTTAATGAGAAAATAGAAATAATTATTTTCACTTGTGAGCTTTAATAAAAATACACAGTATCGTCACTAATAAATATGATCGTACAAGTCAAAAGTATGGTTGGGAAAAATACAAATTTATTAAAAAACTTGCGATTTGTTCCTATACGTAATAAAATCCTTTGATCTTTAATTATCCTGAGTAATTACAAGTCCCTATATGATTAAACTAGCTGGTTTTCTGACCTGGGGGAGGACACTGTACTTTGGTCCTGAGGAGGAGTGAAGTTAAGACTCCACTTAGACCTTTTAACTAGGCTTCCCCTATGTAAAATGGACGGTTACGGGAGAACATCCATCCAGAAGGATTTTGTTTGTATCATATTGCATTTATAAAATTGATGGAAATGCATACATTTTTCCATCCTTTCACTTGTAAAGAAGAATGGAGGATATTTCAATAAAACCAATGTAAAGTAAGGATGTTTGTATTAAAGTACCTTACCTGTCTTGATCATCCATTCCAGCTCCATAATATGCAGCTGTTAGGACTCCAAGGGAGGGGAAGAAAGAAGAGATGAGTACTCTGGTAATGGCCCAAGTGGGGAGAACTGCTTGAAACTCCCCATAAGCATGTACAGTTCTCAAGAGAAGGAAAGGTCCAGGCCTTTCAGTCTATATACTTGCTTAAAGTTGAACAGTAGTCATTGACTCCATACTGAGGGGAGGTTCTCTTAGCAATACCAG